>NC_056729.1:1016022202-1016294702 GCF_019279795.1 Protopterus annectens
GATTCAACAAAACAAAGTAGACCCATATACATATATATATATATATATATATATATATATATATATATATATATATATATAAAATGCTTCTACTTTTAAAGCTCAAAGTTTCAAAACCTCAAATGTCTTATAGTCGAGACCATAAGATCGAAGTTTTGAAATTTCGAACTGTTTAAATGAAGATCATCATACAGCACTGAATGGGAAACTTACTGTTTTCCTTGCTGTAGTGCGATCTCCGAGTTGGTATATTTAATTAGCAGGAGAACGTAAACAAATATTTCTATTTATTTATTTATTTTTTTAAGTTTTGAAGTGTGTAAAACTTCTATCTTATGGTCTCGCGCGCACACGCACACACACACACACACACACACACACACACACACACACACACACACATATCCATATATCTATGCACACTAATCTAACTATAGATAGATGGATGTGCTTGTGTGTGTGTGTGTGTGTGTGTGTGTGTGTGTGTGTGTGTGTGTGTGTGTGTGTGTGCATAAACTTGTGTTACTAACCCATGCATTTAAGCAAGGCAAGCCAATATACTGGATTTCTTTTTTATTTTTTGTATGAAATTCTGTCTTAGGCCTGCACAAAATCTACTAGTGCTATTTAAATAACTGATCTTTACCAGTAATATACCAGTCTTGCTGGCCCAAAAAAGTATTATATACAGTTGTATACAACCCTAACAAATATTTCCCCTTAACATGTATATGCTGATCTTTGCTCATTGTTTGCGATACAAGTTAAGTGCCAATTCAGGATAAAAATAATTGAAACGTATTGTTGAAGTTTTGTAAAATGACAGGTGTTGCAACGAAAAGTACTTATGAGCAGATGTCTGTATGAAAATGTTGGTTTGACATTACTCATACATATTATTTCAGTTTTTTTTTTTTCCTCTGTGAATTAAAATTTTCATGTACTGTTGTAATGGACATACTTCTTGAAAGAAATGTAATAACTATTAGGTTCTGGCTAGAAACGTGAGTATAATACTGCAAAAGTAAGATTTCCTTTTGAAATTAAAAGAAGTAAAATAGTATCATTTACATGTTTACCTGTGGAAATGAAATGAAGCGCAGATGGCTTAATCCTAGCAACAATGGACAGATTCAGCTCTGGAAAGAGATTAATGAATAACAAAGGGGCCCAGTTCATATTAGGCAATCAGTCTGCAGACTATGACATGCCTAGCCAATATTCAGATTGTGACCAAAGGCAGCAATTAAACTCTGTACCTTGTGTGTTTATGGTAAACACTTTAACTGTTATGCCAATCCCCAAGCTCAAAAATCACCTACAAACAGGTATTAAACCCTGCACCTTTGGTAAGTGATACCCCAGCACTAACCCACTACACTAACAATGGAGGTCATCTCATAAATATGAGACAAACTAGTGGAGAAAAACATAATATGAGCTACACATTAAATTGTCTTTGCTAAAAAATGATATTCAAAACACTTATAAGAAAGAAGAAAACATGCAAATGTACTGTGTATTTTTCTGTTCAAGACACTTAAATTAGAACAGGCAGAATCCAACCCAATTCATCCCTTACTTGAGAATAAGTAACTGACAAATAACTATAGAAAGATTGACAGTGAAGCTAGACATTCAACTGTAATATTGTATTTATTTTTTTTTCTTTTTGTTTTTAAAGTAGTGCATTTCTAGTGGTCAGAAGATTCCCTTTGCTTAGATCTTGTCCAGTAAACTGTAATAGAATATGTAGAGTACATAGAAAGTATTTGTATTATTGTGCAGGTACAAGAACATGAAGCAAAACTGTAGAGTAAAGGTCCAGTTGTCTGCCTCCTGCATCTATCCATCTTTTATGTTCTTTCCCATTGTTTTCTCCTTCCTTTGCTTTATGGAGATATAGAAACAATGACATTTAGCCTCTTAGGGCCAGAGTCACGAAGGCTTGCATGGAGTCTAAGAGTAGAGTAAGACTCCATGCAGCCAACATGTCCGCCGAGTGATCCAGGAACAGCCGGTAGGGGCGTGCAACAAAGCTCCTTAAACGACTCTTACACGGACAGGGCTAGGATATGCAAATTACCTCAATTGCATGCGAAAGCTATGCAAATGAGGTAAACTTGCGATCCAGGAAACCCGAACCTGTCCGAGTAAGAGTAGTGTTATTTGCAGAAATGTACTCCGTTGACAACTGAGTACGGTTCTGCATATAGCAAAACCGAGCCGTGACAGCTCCAAAAAAAGGATGCATGCAGTTGAGGAAGCATGCCAATGGCCAAAAATATGGCCATTGGCAATGTTCACTGATCCAAAATAAAAATAAAAGTTTTTTTTTTATCCCGATCGCTGATGTTTAAGCATAGCGCAGCGCCGCGCAAATGCGCTGTGCATAAAAAAACAGAAAATCAATAATTAAAATCCACAAATGTGGATTTTATTGTAATGCATAATATACAATGCAAGGGAATGGCAGTCCGAAGACAACATGGCTGCCGAGTAGAGGTTGCTAAGGGGGAAGCTCAGTCTAAGAGATGTAACCAAGCATTAGTAGGCAATCCTATGCAAATGAGGGTAAGGATAGTGAATCCCAATTTTACATATCAAATGAGCACAGTCAGTGCAGTGTAGGAGTATGATAAGGGGAGTATCAGAGTAGAAGATAGGTGACATCACAAGGGGGGGCATGTATGAAAGAAGTGAAGCTCATTGGAGCAGAGTGGCATGTGTCTGCTATCAGTTACTCATCACTGGAAGAGGTGTGTCAACAGGTACCCTAGCTAAAGGGAATAAATCGAAGGTGTATGCCGTGGAAAACACCAACGTTTCTTGTAGAAGTGCTTGCAACATGTTTGCATGTGTGTGCGCACCCGTACATCCGAGTAAGACAGTGTGCACACATGTGCGCCTGTGTGTGCGCGTTTAAGCTGGAGTAAGCATGTCTAAGGGCGTTTAAAGTAGTGTAAGCACGTTTGCACCTGTGTGCATGCGTTTTAGCAAGAATAAGCAAGTTTTAGTCCATGTAAGCATGTGTGCGCGCGTGTGAGCTGGTGTGCACTTGTTTGCGCTTTTATGAGCGGTGCTGCCCCCTTGAGGAAACAGAAGGGGAAAAGGAAGCACAACAAATAGTAGGAAGTTAACTAGGGAGTACTAGCAGAGTTAGCAGGTGGAAACAATCAGAATCAGGCAATTACACAGGCAGTACACTAGCCCAGCCCAGCCCAGAACTTAAAACTCAGCAAACAACTTTCCACTATGTTTTTCTCAGAGACAGTGCAACACTGCAGTAAGCTAATAGAAGTGAAAACTGAAAAAGCTTTACTGAGACAAAGAAATGTTAGGGGCTGCCATTGCTGTTATAAGGCGACATATGCAACATGCTGAGGGTGGTGACAATGTGAATGCTGCTGAGCAACCCACAATGAGGAGGCGGAGAAGAGTGTACAGGCCCAGGGTAACCTACCAGGGGCTACATGAGCTGGAGATAGTGGAGTGCTATAGAGTGGACAGAGACCTCATGCAGCAAATTGTTGAGCTGTGCAGGCCACGCCTCACACACAGAACAAACAGAGGGGAACCCATCCCATTGGAAACCAAGGTATGTGTTGGCCTAAGAATACTAGCAACAGGTACTTTCCAGAGACCAACTGGTGATATGATGGGGATTTCACAGGCATCAGCATCCAGGGTACTGCACCAGTTCCTGAATGCCATGTCAGCACATGTCTGTGATCATGTATATTTCCCCAATTCACGTGAGGTATTGGCCAGCAATATGCATCTTTTCCAGCAAATAGCGGAATACCCTGAGGTAGTGGGTGCAATAGACTGCATGCACATACGCATCAAAGCACCATCTTGTGTGCGGGATAGGGTCTACTATAACCGCAAGGGTTTCCCCTCCATCAACTGCCAGGTCGTGTGCGATGTCCAGGGCATAATAATGAATGTGTGTGCTAGCTGCCCTGAAAGCTACCATGATTCCCATATCTGACATCTGACACAGCTGTACCAGACATTTGCCAATGGGGACACCCCTCATGCTCACCTAGTGGGGATGCTGGATATGCACTTGAGCTGTTTCTGATGACACCCATCGGAAATGCACACACACCTGAACAGGAACGCCATAATGAGGCACACGCACAAACACGAAATGTAATCGAGCGTGTGTTTGGGCTGCTCAAGTCATGGTTCCAGTGCCTGGACACATCTGGTGGAACCTTGCAGTACTCACCAACTACATGTACCCAAATAGTCATGGTATGTGCTATGCTACATAATATGATCCTGCGAAAACAGCTGCAGCAGGATCAGCATAGGGCCGGGCCAAACAGTCCCCCACCATTGCCAAGGCCATCACAGGCAGAGCGTGACTCGGAGGAGGAACAACCTGAGCCTGCCCTAGTAGGCAGAAGGAGGCATGCCCAGTATGCTTTGGCCTTGGCAAAGAGGCAACGCATAGCATATACACTGGCTCAGTAGGAACCCTGGAAATGATACCTCTCTCTGACTCGCACATATAGTAAAAGGGATGCCTAACCTGACACTACCTGTCAACAAACATGTATAGTGAGTGTAATATGTGCATCCGACATAGGCAGCCCTGCAGCACCACCTGAGGCATGATTGCCATGTGTTAAGCAATATAAAGCAGTGCTAAACAGCTTTCAGCACTATTTAGTATATGTAAACAAAATTGCACACACTAAGTAGCACAACTTTGGGCAATGTTGAGCAATATCGGGCAGCGTTCATCAATGTTGGTTAACGTTGATCAAACTTGTTCAAGTGTGGTAAAAGTTTGCCATCATTGAGCAAAAGCAGGTAAACATGGTCATATTTGCTTTAATGTTCCTTAAGCAGTCTGGTCTGCCCAGTCTGAAAATATGAGGCAGTGACAGTCCTCGAACCCAGGATAATGTGCACTATAGTCATAGTACTGAACCACTAAACCATGACAGTATGTCAGTGGTCAGCCTGTATGAAGAAATGTTGATAAGTCTATGCAAGGTATCTCATGGAAAGCCTGCAGGCGCAGCATAATCCCTGTTGAGTTATAACACAAAGGTGAGCCCTGCAGTAAGAATAGAACCTGATTTTCAACACACATATAGTATAAATGTTGATATTGGTCATGTTCACACACATCAACAAATGTAGTGGACCTCAGACAGCATCTTAGTGAAAGTTCACACTGGGCATGCTCACACACTTGAATAAATGAGACAAATGTCAGGCAACAAAACACTGAAAGGATGAACTGGGCATGCTCACACACTTAGGCCATATCTGAGTACAGCAGTGGGCCACACATATCTGACAGTTGCATGTGTTAACCCAGGAACCTCTCACTATTCAGCAATCCGCCTTGTGCACACAGTTATATGATAACAGACACATATATATTATAGTGGAACCCTGTCATAATCAAATATGTTTTGCAGATACTTAGGTTGTTCATAGAAAGTGAGAAAGCAAAGAAGAAACAAAACCTGCAATCAGTATCAATAAACAATGTGCATCCTGAACATTATCATAGGTACAGAGGTTGATACTAGGCTATCTGCCCTAGGGCATGTATAAGCATAGCCAGAGATGTTTGGCTTTTGCAACCCTGTTAGATTAGTAGACTGTGCCTGTGAATAGTAGGTCACACAAGATAGCCCATTCACATTTAGTTTATTGTGCCTCTGTCTAGCAGGGAACCAGAAGATATCCCAGGGGTAAACATACGATCACCCATCCACTTGTCAAGATGTCTCCTGTAGGAGGTCAGTGGGGGGCTCTGCGTATGCGGGACTGGGATCTCATCCCAGAGTGAGTGGAGGCTCTGTGATAGTAATCTGTCCCTCCAGCATGTCCTAATAATATCTGTGCTGAGGTTTACGTCACTGGAGCGTGCAGCTCAAAGGGAGTCGGATATCCTGAGGTGGAGCATGTCCACTAATTCTGTTTTGGACATGGCTTTAAACAACAGGCACAGATTGCATCCGAGTATGCAGTAAGTGACTGAGTAGAGCTGGAGTTACTTTAGACAAACTGTGCAGGGCATCCGTGTGAGTCCCTAGATCAATTTGGTGATGTACTTTTGGGGCCATTACAGTTGCTGCAGGTGTTAGGTAAGGTACATCCCAAATGGGGCATTGTATCCAAGCATGGGCCTGATGAGTATAGGAGCACAATTACCTCACTTGATCTAGATGTGAAACCTTATGGGATAATGTGGGCTATATAGAAGGTCTGTCTAACGAGTTTGGCAACATGATTGTCAAAGGCAAGAGTACTAACTACTCGTGTCCCCAAATCCCTAATAACACCTACGGTACGTAATGGATTACCACCTATGTGGTAATGTGTGGGCACGTTGTTATTCCCAAAGGGGATGACTATGCATCTAATGGCATTTAGCTGTAGGCCATGGCTCTGGCACCAGTTATCCATCTCTGTGAGACCCTTTTTGAGGATGCTGTGCCAGCTGGAGAGTTGACTATGGCACCCAGTTTGCAGTCATCTGCGAACATGGTCAGCCATATTCCTCCTGTGTTAGCCTGTACATCAGAGAAATATATACTGAACAAGAGAGGTCCCAGGAATGAGCCTTGTGGGATGCTACGTGTAACTGGTGTATAGTCAGACATGGCACCTGCAATACTGACCATGTGTGTGCTATAACTGATCCAGTTAGCTATCCATCTTGTGACATATGTGTCGATATTGAAGCTGGTGAACTTATGTATAATGCCCAAGTGGGGTACTGTGTTGAAGTGTTTAGCAAGGTCCAGGTAGGCTGTGTGGACATGATCAGAGAGCTCCTCTATGTCTCTTGTGATGTAGTCCAGGGAGGAACATCTGAGGAACATCTGAGGCTAGTCACACCAGCATGGACATTGATGGAGCCATATTTGTACTTGGTTTGGAGTAACCTGAGTGCATGTGTTATGTGGGGGATCCTGGCACCCAACACATAGCTCAAAGTGACTTTCTCCTTGGTCAGCCTGGTGAGTGGGACATCAGTGTGACTGACAATATGAGCCACCTATTACAAGTGTACTAGGTGTGTTGCTCAGCCCTAAGGGCAGTGACTGTGTGGCACACTGACTTTGTGAACTATGTGATATGTGTGTATTGTTGTGGGGTAGCAGTTGTCTGAGTTAGAGCCTCCAAGTATGTTTTTGTCTGTTAATGTATTTTGTTTGCTGTTGCTATAGGTCTATGTGAGACTGGATATGTGGTGTGTGTGTTTACCTTCACCACCTGATAGACTGTGCCAGTCACGGGTCGAGAGAGCTCAGACTCCTGTTTGTCCATATAGTTGCATCTCTCCCATATATCTGAGTTTGTTGGGAGGAGGAGAGGGTTGTCTGTGTACATAAGGCAGTTGTAACATTGCGTCAAAATTCCTATATTCACCAGCTGGACTGGAGAGTACACACGAAACCGACCTTTGGACATGCCAGGATATCATCATGACATACTATGTTGACTGATCACAAAGGATAAGTAGGGTGTTAAGTGTGTAAAAGAGTATAACAGGGGTTTAGTGGTCATGTTTGTCGGTGTATTGCAAAGATAATCTGTGAAGGAGTCCAGACAGAACCATGACACCTCCTCCAGCTATGTCATAAATAGCAATGTACACTCATATATGTCCTGAGTCAGGGCCAACTGTACCTGACTGACAATGCCGACATCCTGTCAGACAGGTCCATATATACATACCCACCTCCCACTGACAAAAGGACCTATCATCATACCAGGAGATATCACATGTAGAATGGGTAAACAGATCCTCACAAAGCCGAAAACATGGCATCAATTGGATCACATTGTTCTCCTATATGTGTCATAAGTGAACTACAGAACAAACAGACCCTGCACCTGAACAGTCTGTTGAGCCTCACCATCTCTACAGGATCTGAAACTGTTAAATGTGTTACAGCAACATATGGCACACCCCACAAGTGTTGGTGCACAACACACCATGGGAACTATAGTCCTATAAGCCTATGAAGTCTGAACTGCAAGGCCATGGAGTCCATCATGATTGAAGTCATAAACAGAGCTATTGGAAGCCAACAAACACACAACCCTACCAACTGTGGTATGTTCATGGGCAGATCATGGTTCCCAAACCTGCCAGACTGTTAGCAAGGCAGCCACCCAGGACATACATCACTGAAAGGAGCTACACACGTCCCACATAGACTTTGAATAGCCCTTTATCAACATCCCAGACACATGTCGTATCCACAAAATCAGCAATCTGTGCCTAAATATGTATTGTCATATGAAGGAATGGCAATCTGTCCACAGATAGATCACACAAGCTAAGAATTGTGTAGTCCTGTTCAAGCTGTTAACACCTGCTGACCCGCATGGTTCATTCGTGTGATTGCATAAAACAAAGTGCACACACATTACCATGTCCAGTCTGATGATGTCAGTATCCCACAAATACAGCAGTGGAAAAGGAAACTCCCAGTAAAGCATATAGCATGTCGTGTTAATGTGTATCTCTCCAGTATCATAACATAGTTAGGTAGGGGATTGAATCCTGCAATTGCTGAGTGTGTGTGTGTGTGTGGGGGGGGGGGGTGTATCCCTGTATGAGGAGTGGCCTTTTGGAGACTGTGAAAACACATTAAAAAAGGTAAATTCCTCTTTGGCAAGTCAGATGATGTCAGTATCCCACAAATACAGCACTTGAAATGAAAACTCCCAGTAAAGCATCTAGTGCGTTGTGTTAATTCATATGTCTCAAGTATCATAACATAGTTAGGTAGGGGTTTAAATCCTGCAATTACTGTGTGTGTGTGTGTGTGTGTGTGTGTGTGTGTGTGTGTGTGTGTGTGTGTGTGTGTGTGTGTGTGTGTGTGTATTCCTTTGGGAGGAGTGGCCTTTTGGAGACTGTGAAAACACATTAAAAGAGGTAAATTCCTCTTTGGCAAGTCAGATGATGTCAGTATCCCACAAATACAGCACTTGAAATGAAAACTCCCAGTAAAGCATCTAGCGCGTTGTGTTAATTCATATGTCTCAAGTATCATAACATAGTTAGGTAGGGGTTTAAATCCTGCAATTACTGTGTGTGTGTGTGTGTGTGTGTGTGTGTGTGTGTGTGTGTGTGTGTGTGTGTGTGTGTGTGTGTATTCCTTTGGGAGGAGTGGCCTTTTGGAGACTGTGAAAACACATTAAAAGAGGTAAATTCCTCTTTGGCAAGTCAGATGATGTCAGTATCCCACAAATACAGCATTTGAAATGAAAACTCCCAGTAAAGCATCTAGCGCTTCGTGTTAATTCGTATGTCTCAAGTATCATAACATAGTTAGGTAGGGGTTTAAATCCTGCAATTACTGTGTGTGTGTATTCCTTTGGGAGGAGTGGCCTTTTGGAGACTGTGATAACACATTAAAAGAGGTAAATTCCTCTTTGGCAAGTCAGATGATGTCAGTATCCCACAAATACAGCATTTGAAATGAAAACTCCCAATAAAGCATCTAGCGCGTCGTGTTAATTCGTATGTCTCAAGTATCATAACATAGTTAGGTAGGGGTTTAAATCCTGCAATTACTGTGTGTGTGTGTGTGTGTGTGTGTGTGTGTGTGTGTGTATTCCTTTGGGAGGAGTGGCCTTTTGGAGACTGTGAAAACACATTAAAAGAGGTAAATTCCTCTTTGGCAAGTCAGATGATGTCAGTATCCCACAAATACAGCATTTGAAATGAAAACTCCCAGTAAAGCACCTAGCGCATCGCGTTAATGCGTATCTCTCCAGTATCATAACATAGTTAGATAGGGGTTTGAATCCTGCAATCGCTGTGTGTGTGTGGGGGGGTGTATTCCTTTGGGAGGAGTGGCCTTTTTGGAGACTGTGAAAACACTTTAAAAGAGGTAAATTCCTCTTTGGCAAGTCAGATATTGTCAGTATCCCACAAATTCAGCATTTGAAATGAACACTCCCAGTAAAGCATCTAGCACGTCATGTTAATGCCTATCTCTCTAGTATCATAACATCATTAGGTAGGGATTTGAATCCTGCAATTGCTGAGTGTGTGTGTGTGTGTGTGTGTGTGTGTGTGTGACACTGTTGATCAATGTGTCGTGGGTTTTGCTTTTACTACTGTATGACATATCAGTAAAACAACACTATGTGCATTGCACACGTCAGGTATCTGTGTGGCAAATACACAAATGTACATATGACCTCAATTGGTAACTGTGTGGCAAAGACATATATGTACATGTGCCCTCAATCACTTCATAGGTGTGAAGACTGCTTTCTACAGGAATACATCTGTTACCATTGACAGTTGTTGCTGCTGCTTCTCAGACCGTAGGTCACATATGTATGTATGTATGTGACAAGGCCAGCCACTGTAGTGATCTGTGCCCTAGGTTATCTGTGTCACACACACACATGACAGTTTCTATAGAATTGTGTGAGTGAGGGTTCATGCCTGGGGCATAATCCAGACATGTTCAAACACAACACAGTCTGTCAATAATGGGCATTCATTATAGGTGTACAACAACTCCGTGGATATGCATACAGACCACTTATTGCTTATGTGATACACTGAGGGACATCAGCATACCTTTGGAAATGTAAATATCAAAGGACAGATGACATCACATGTGGCTGTATGTACACATTGGTACCCCTGCTACATGTTGTGGGCTACTACCAATGTGGTACTGTCAGGATACTATGTATAGTAAATGTGGATGACTATGCTATAGTTGCCTTATAGCTTCACAGCATGGGTTGGTCAACAGGTATCTGTCTGTATGATACCCTTGTGGAGGATAAGTGTCTAATCTGGAGAATGCATTGTAGGCCACTGTATGCATTACCAGATGTGGACGAACATATCCCTAGTGTGTCTGCTGGTACCTAGGACGGCCACATGCCAAACAGGAGTGGTCACGGAAATGTGTGGCGGTCAATACCACTGGTAACTGGTATAGTATAGTACCGGAAGGATTCAAATGCTACTGTGTATCCTACAGCTGTGTGTCAGTTGTCAAGACATCATCTAACGATTGTTTAAAATCAGGCTGTGGAGGTTATGTACACTACCAGAATGAAAACCAATGACCGATATCAACTGTATCACCCACAGCATAGTGTCAAACCATGTCACACACACATGTGTACCCAAGTTGTAACATATGTGTAGTAAAATGCATACTGGCCACCAATAGGAAATATGAAGTGTTAACACTGTGTAATACAGGGCATGTCACCTTTCCCATGTGTCCAGCATGCACGTACATGCAGACAGTGCACCTCCACCATGTTCACAAATGTACATCTGCAAATCTGTACTGCACACATCACACACGTACCGTCCACTCACCAACACATGCTGCCAGTACCACACACAACAGCCAAGTGGCACATGGGCGGACAATCCATGTTTGGGATCAACAGTGGTGTAAACAATACTACATTGATAATCATAGCTTTGATGCATCATGCCTGCTCAGATATACCTACAAGGATATCATTACACCTTACTGTTGACAACATGCTAACATTGCTACCCTGCTATGAGGTGACCCTGTGCATCAGCACCATGTTAACCTGTTCCTGCATCAATGTCACAGATGACAGGACGTGGCACCGTTTCATCATATACACAGGGCGTGTTATTGGTTTGCCAGAGCCCAACAATGACCCATCCAATCGATGTGTGTGTGTGTGTGTGTGTGTGTGTGTGTGTGTGTGTGTGTGTGTGTGTGTGTGTGTGTGTGTGTGTGTGTGTGTGCGAGGGACAACAGTACAGTATGGGTCACTGTTGATGTGTTAGCCCTAGGTGTTGGTTTTATGTGTGTGTGTGTCTGCATGCACACAGTTCCCCCTTGTGGCTGCCAAATATGGGAGGTTGTGGGACAGCCACAGACTGTACCTGCCAGGCTGTACAGATCACTGTCTCCGGCCACGGACACAGTACCTGTGCCTGGCAGGTGTGACACGGACAGTATCGGGTACTAAGCCAGATTGGGTACTATCATCCGAGGCAGAGGGATGCTGACTGGACCCATGTCCCTGCTGGGACTGGCCAGAGCCACGTGCACGTGCTTGTCTAGGATGGTCTACCACCAGCCCAGACCCAACATTGCTGGGGCTGGTACTGCCACTATGGGAGTAGCTGGGAATTGTGTGTCATCTGCGATGACTGCCAGCTGATGATGTTGCTGGCATACATCCACGTCAACGTCTCAGCCATCCTGCACTGTCCTGGTGCATGGACATTACATTGCAGAGGACATCTAGTGTCTCCCCCCAATGTCTATCAATGACCTCGGTGTAATTATGGATGGCACCGGCAAGGTCATGGATACTGTTATTGATAGCGGTGTTATGAGCCCTCTGCACCCTTAGTCCCTGCCTGGTGTACCGTTCCATATGTGCCTGTGCCTGCATTACAGCCCGGAACATACCTGAAGTTGTGAGACCTGTGGGGGAATATCTGCTAGGGGCATTACGACCAGCAGTGCTCCCACGAGAGCCCCTGGACATATGCCTATGTGGTACCATTCCAGGTGTCTGGGCATGGCTGCTGTGTGTGGTTGCATGTGCCATAAATACCACACAATCCTGGTCAACGCCTACTGTATGCTGTTCCTCAGCTAAGGCCATTGGTGTTGAGGGATGTATTGGCAGTATGTATGTGCGCATAGATGGGGTGGAAAGCTGTGTACTGTCTATTGGCGGACCAACAACAGACCCTGTCAAACCTGCCTGTGCCACAACACATGTATCATCATGTCCACTATTTGTGGCAGTGACTTCAGGTTCCCTGCTGCACTCATCCAACAATACCTCAGCACCTGTGAGAGGGAGACAGGAAACATACTTTACCATCTGTACAGGATGTTAGCACGCATGCACACATGCACACATGCACACATTCACACATGAACACATGAACACATGCACACATGCACACATGAATACATGAACACATGCAAACATGAACACATGCACACATGAACACATGCACACATGCACACATGAACACATGCACACAGCACACATGAACACATGACCACACATGCACACTTGCACACAAATACACTACTCAGTAAAGTTCACACACACACACACACACACACACACACACACACACACACACACACACACACACACACACACACACACACACACACACACACACACACAAGGGTATGCTTGTGGGGGTCCTACCAAGGCTATTTGCAGAGTGTGTAACAGCAGAATAGCTTATATGCCTGTGTGTTTGTGCCTCTGCCAGGCCTATTAAACACTCAGATACATCTTTGCATAGAGTCAGGGATAGGTTGTTAAAAGTGAGGTACATCTTACACATAATAGTGGCAGTAAGTGTAGACTTGAGTGAAGCAGTGCATATGGATTAGTACTCCTTTTATGAAGTACGGGCAGTGTCTACTGTTATTATTGTCAGTATTCATTGTGTAATACCCCACCTTTCTGACTGACGTCAGTACTTTTCAGAGGGATTCGGAGGGACACAGCTAAAATATGTTTCACAATCAAGGACATCCTTGAAAAGTAGTCACAGTTACTAGGTATGGCCTCTGCCCTAATCAAATATGCCACTGTTTGTCCTGCTTTGATACTGTGTGGGGGTTGTAAAGTGCCTCTGTAACATTACTTGCTGCTTGCATGGCTGCTTCTCACATCACAGTTATGTAATGCAATTCCACAACTATTGCTGGTAAAGATCCACAGAACAAGCTTTGTGTTATGGCCATCCTATTTTTCCTTTACATTCACTCATTGTAATGCATGATATATTTATTTCAGCACCAGGTTATTGTATATCTGCTGTGTCTTAGTGGTACTTCATGCATTCTAGTGTGTCCAAGGTCTGGGGTTCGAGACTGACAGAGTTGTTTTATTTTGCTGCTGAGCAGAACAAGGGCCCTGACATAGAGTGACTAAAGCACTTTTAAGCAGTTGTAAGCAGGTTTGCGTGGGTTTGCGTGATGCTTAGTGATACTATGCTTAGCGCACACATGCACGCACTCGCTTAAACCCACTTACTGCTGCTTAAAAGTGCTTACTCCCACGAACCCCCTCGCTAATTTCTTTGAAAGAAAAGAAAATGGGGAGTAGGAAAGTGGTGAAAAAAGGGCCACAAAGAGGAAAAGACAGTAGGAAAACAAGCTCAGGATGTGCAGGACGGGTGTAGGGAAGGTCCATAGCTGCCCATTTCTTTAACAGCACCAGCTGTGCATATGCAATGCATTTTGACGTAATTTTGAATCCTTCCACCCCTGGGAGAGGGGTGACGACAACAAAGTATGTTGTACTGCCAATTATAATTATCAGTTTACATGTCCAGCGGACATGTGTGCGAAATGGGCAGCTATGTATGGGGCGTAATTTTTTTGTGGGTACAGATTGCCCTTTTTTTTTTTCTGGTGAGAGTGGAAAGTGAGGTAGGGGAAGTAGGTATATTTGGGGAGGTAGGTTGGGGAGGTAAACAGACACAAGACGCATACAGGGGCGGAGTATGACACATGGGGTGGGTGAACACAATTGACGGGGTGGATGTTTGGAAATCGCAAGCCCATGAGCCCACAGATGGTAACAGTGGGATTAAGATCCCCACCCATGGGCAGTCACCACTGAACCTTCACAGACCCGAGGGTGGCTGTGCTGGGGGCTGCGTAGGAGGGCCAGGCTCACCCGTGAGTTGCGCCACTCTTGCCTCGAGCTGGCATAGGAGTCAGCAACTAAACGCTGGATCTCCCTATGCACCACAACCCGGACCCTTCGGGGGGTGACAGGTGGCCCTTCTCTGCCCGCACTTGCAGGGGGGGCGAGCCCCATCCCCTGCAGCGCTTCCACCCGAAGGTGGCACAGGACCAACGGAGATGGGTAGCCCGGGCTGGTCACCAGCCATGCTGGTGCCAGGTGCAATTGCCAGCTGAGGAGCGACAGGTGGGTCCGCTGGGACCGGCCTTCCCATACGTTCTGTGATTAGGTGTGTTTAATTACAATATAGACAACAGCTTTCAAAATTAGTTGTAACAGCATGCAGTAGTATTCCCATTAACCCAACGCACCAGGGTTACAACAGTTGAACAGCAAGCATAACACATACATATATTGAACAACAGTGGACATTACAACAGCATGCAGGGATGACTGGTGGCAACAGGCCACCAAGATTGTGGTGTTTGAACAGGGCACACGCATCAAAGAAAAAACAAATTTTTATTGAACAATAGGATATATGTCCCAGCAAATGTTATGAGATTACACATACCCATTGAGGTGTGGAATTACATGGTTTATGCACATGGAGTAGGGGGTAAAAAGAAACATCCATTAACATATTATTAGTACTTTTACTCTACACTACATTCCTATTGACTGCAGGTGTATATCCCCTACATGTATTATTACACTAGGCAACATGCATTAGATTATGTAATGGGTTTGGCTAGTTCATTATATACCTGACATATATCTGACATAGTAACTGTCCAAGCTGCAGATGTTACTGCTACATACTTGTATTTTATTTGTATATTGATGTATCTACACATCTGGATGTGTTCACGTGACATTTTCACTTAATTTTCTACAGAACCCTACATTTCATGTAGCACACTCACATTTCTG
Organism: Protopterus annectens; assembly: GCF_019279795.1. Taxonomy (NCBI): domain Eukaryota; kingdom Metazoa; phylum Chordata; order Ceratodontiformes; family Protopteridae; genus Protopterus; species Protopterus annectens. The sequence continues at coordinate 1,016,037,848 of NC_056729.1, forward strand.
GTGAACACCTTGACAAGCTACTCATGTGCCAGATTTACCTATGCATGACAGCCATTTAACAACTGTTGAGGACTGTTATATGCTTCACAGCTACTGGCAGTTCCTTCATCCACTTTATATGAGACTGCAGAACTGTGGGTTGACAGCACTTAATACAACAGTACTATTTATTGAAGGCAATGGTACAACTACATTTCTAAGTGACTGACACAGACACACTCTAAGTATTAGACCTTTATTATTCACATTAAACACTCTTTTCTACAGGCTCTACCCTTAATTTGATATTACACTGCATACAGAAGACATATTCAGGACATATACCTTTATTGATTGGTTCCAACACCCTTTTTCAGGCACGCTCACTTATTTTATATGACAGTACATGCAGAGATAGTATTCAAGACTTATTTTATCTTTATTAATGGGTTACTACACTCTATTCCTGGCTATCTGACTTATGTTATATAACAGTACATGCAGAGAATTTATTCAGGGAATTAATGTTATATGCTTCACAGCTACTGACACTCCATTCATCCACTTCATATGGGGCTGCACAACTGTGGGTTGACAGCACCTAATACAACAGTACTATTTATTTAATTCAAGGGTCCAACAACATTTCAAAGCAAGTGACACAGACACACTCCAAGTATTATGCCTTTATTAATTACATTGAACTCTCTTTTCTACAGGCTCTCTCCTTTATTTGATATTACAGTGCATACGGGAGACCTATTCAGGACATATTATACGTTTATTGATAGGTTTCAACACCCTTTTTCAGACTTGCTCACTTATATTATATGACAGTACATGCAGAGATAGTATTCCAGACTTATTTTCCTTTATTACTGGGTTAGTTTACTCTATTTCTGGCTCTCTGACTTATGTTATATAACAATACATGCAGAAAATTTATTCAGGGCATTTTATAGCTGTATTATTGGGATACAACACTTTTGTCATGCTCTCTCACATATATTATATAACAATACATGCAGAATAATTACTACCCTGCCAGGTGGCGCAGCCATAGCAGCCTATCTGCATAGGCTTGCTGATTCGTAGCATGGACACCTGCAGCTGTGAAGTAAATGAAGGGATATTGAGACATACCTATCCATTATTTAGACTATATTAGCATGTCTTACATACTGCATTCCATGGCTACCTACTTAGTAGTGGGGCATCTTGCATATGATGGGCCTCCTGGATCCATTGGTTCAGAAAGTCCTGCTTCCATCTCCTCAGGTCTGCATGGTGGTGATGGACCTGCTCACCAGTCTGAGGGACGCCTGTGACACTGGTGAGTTCATGAGCCAACCGGTTCCAAGCCTCTGCCTTATACTCCGTCCCTTGGAACTGGCCCTGCAGGAGTCGAGACTCATGATGATGGACTAGGAGCCAAACCATGTATTTTGACTCCTCAATACCTCAGCGTTGCGCTCTAAAGCATGTACCCTCTCCAGCTCCAGACATTCTAACTGCAGATGGGAGCTACAATCAGTTATGGTGATTATTCCCACCTATGGTACTTAAATATGCCAACTTTCCCGCACTTTTTTGGGATTGGCCATTTTTAAACATTCTCAGCTGACTGCAGACATGCTTAGCAATGGTTAATCTACCATTTATATATATATATATATATATATATATGTTAACAGTGGATGTTTATCCTAAGCTGTCGTGGCTTAGGGGTTCAGTACTTTGATTATAGTGCACAGTGTCCTGGGTTCGAACCTTGTCATTGCTTTTAATTTTACTACTGTCCAGACATGTTAGGGGGTGTGTCTGTGTTTAAGCAACTTTGCTCTATGTTGCTCCACGTTGCCTGACGGTGCGCTGGATGGCGCGGCACGCACCTCTGCACAAACCAATTGCGTTGGGTAAAGCGCTGCTTAACTATGGACAACTATATTGTGCTGGGCAAAGCGCTGCTTAACTATGGGCAACTATATTGCACTCAGCAAAGCGCTGCTTAACTACGGGCAACTATATTGCGCTGGGCAAAGCGTAACTTAACTGCGGACAATTATATGTCAGGTTCCTTTAAAAATATACATTTTGTTCAATGATACATAGGCCATTTCAATGATTTTTAGTAAGAGTTTAATCATATCTGTCAGGAATTATTTCTTATACTCATTTTGAACATAAAATTGAAAGGGGAGTGGGGGGACTCGAACCGTGAATGCCTCTTCTTTGTGTGAATGCTCTACCACTACACTATTACTATTTGGCATAATTTGCATACACATTACTTATTATGCTCTTCCATGTCGAGATTGCTAACTGCAGCTAAGCAATGAGCACACCCGCGCACACACGTGCAAATACGGGCAGCTATATCGGGAATTAGAAAAAAAAATAATGTTTTATTTTTTATAACTGTGCTGGCGGTTTACAATGTCAGGGAGTGTGGTGTTGGGTACATGGACATTTGAGTGGACTCGCTTTTGTGTGTTGACATTTTGCTTTTCACACACTTGCAGGGGCGTGGACCTTTACACTGCTCGGCAGTCGGACACACCCCCTGCTTGCCTGCACGGTCCGTGTTAGACTTAGGGTAGAGTCGGCATGCCCTCATGAATATTCATGGCACGCTAACGTCATACTGTTCAACTGCAGCCTCCGAGTAAGACTTATTTAGTCTTACATGGAGGATTCGTGAATCCGGGGGTTAGTCTTTTATTTTCCCCTCCATTTGTGAATATTCTTCTTTGGCTCTGATCCCCGCCTGTGTTTGATCTTTGTTTCATCTCACCTTAAAAAAGATATGTTTGTTTATTTATTCATTCATCTATTCGTATTTGATCACCAGGTACTGCATTGATCAATATTGACCAATTTCAGCCTGGCGAAATACAAAACAGTTCACAAACAAAAAATACAGACATTTAAGAAGTAACAGAGTAGTTCAGACTAGTTACACAGAACAACTGCAATGTACAATATACATTTAGTTTCTGAAGTGGGTCAATCTTCAGTGAATCTGACAGAGGAGAGGAGAGGCTTGAAAAGGTGATAAATACAGTGTTTTAGTTTATATGGCCTGTGTTGAAGCAGTAACCTTTGGCTTAGATGAAGAAGTGTTTTTTGAGTTGCATTGCGAATCTGGAGTATGTGTGGATTTCCTTTAAGTCAATAGGGACAGCTTACCAAAGAGTAGGTGCCTGAGAGAAGAATGCTTGTGCAGGTCCCAGGAGTTTATTTCTAAGAGTAATAAGAGATGGTATGCTTGTGAGTAGGAAGAGGTTTTTCATGATGTTTAGGTGCAAGGAGAGCAACTATTTGGAGTTGGAGTTTGTTTTCATGATCTTGAGGTATTCCTAAAGACTTCTCTTTGTAGACTAAGTGGTTCTTGGCCCAGAAATTGTAGCTTATTAACCATTTGAACAGTTTGTCCATCTCTTTCAACTTTCTGGATTAAAAGACCACATCTGCTTTTGCTTCCCATCTTTCCTGTAGCTATCCTACTGGGAAGCACTAGAAAGCCTTAAACTGATACAAGCCTTCTAGCTTAGAAGAGAGACTTTGGAGTGATTAAGTATCAGTTTTCTGTACTTTCTTGCTGTACTTAACTGTTTTCCGTCTAAACTCCGATTTTCCAGCGTTTGTTGTGATTTAAAAGCTTGTTTTTTTTCACATATTGTACTTATCTGACTGCCTGCACTTTTAAAAAGTGTTTTTTTGTTTAAATACTTTAACTGTTGTAGGCTACACACTAAAGTGCGACAGCCTTTTCTTATTGTTTGTAGTCATTTAAAGCTGTTTTAAGTGTATTTTTTATTGTTTTGCCTTATCTTTTTGCCTTATCTTTGACTAGAACTCTGATCTGAGATACGTAACAATAAGTATCCTTTTCTGTGCATTTAAAGTGTTTTTTTGATTGTATCTGCTTTATTTTCTGCAAAAAAAAAATCCTTGTTTCCCACCTTTCTAAGCTAGTTTATTCCAGTTTTCAGGCTAGTGCTGAATTCAGGGCTGTGTTAAAAGTTTCTGAGTTGCCCATACCTTACTTGGATAGAAGGAAGTTTCTCTGTTCACCTGTGAGACAGGGGAGCTTTGAGCAGCCTATCTTTCCCTGGAGGAGTGGTTCCAGCCCAGAAGTTAGTAGTTTATTGGCCATTTTGGGCTAATTTCTATCTCTTTCATTTCCCTGCTATAAAAACCATGGTTGCACTGTTTTGTGCGCTGACTAGCACCGGTTAGCTAGGGTTAAATTTTTCCCCGCTCCACTAAGTCTTCTCTTCAGTTTTTCCCTTGAAACTGCCTAACTCTCAACCTAAGCACTCAAAAAGCATCCTACAGCCCAGCACCTGCTCAAACCTTATAGCAAGCACTAATATACCCTGACATTTGATTGCTCAGCAGGGCAAGGCTCTTTATTCATCCCTTACCAACCAAGTGATTAAGCAGCTCACCCTACTATTCAGGCATGACCAAAGGGCAATTTCAGGTGTAGTCTCCAGTCCAGCTGGTGAATCTGGGTATCCTGAGGCAATGTTACAACTGCCTCATGTACACAGACAACCCTCTCCTCCTACCACTAAACACTAACATATGCGAGAGATGCAATTATACAGCCAAACTGGAGGCTAAGCTGTCTCTATCCAAGACTAGAACAGACAGTCAAGAGGAGAAGGTTAACACTTGCACCACACCTCCAGCCACACATAGACCTACTAAACCAGCACTGGCAAAAAATACACATAAATACAAAAAATAATACTCGGAGGCTCTAAATAAAAACCTGCAAAAGCATCAGAGACCTCCAAAGCAGACACCCAAACAACCTGCACTTCCCGTCACAAACCAGACAACACATAAAACACAAAATCAGTGTGCCGCACAATCACAGCCCTTAAGCCGAAATAACATACCTAACACACTAGTAATAGGTGACTCTATAGTCAGGCACACTGACACCCCACTCACTAGGCTGGACAAGCAGAAGGTTACTGTTAGCTGCCTGTCGGGAGCCAGAATCCACCACATAACACAAGCACTCATGTCACTCCAGAACAAGTACAAATATGACTCTGTCATTGTTCATGTTGGTGTGAATGATGTGAGACGTACCTCCCTGGACTACATGAAAAGAGACATGGATGAGCTCTCTGATCATGTAGCCCAGGCTGGTATGACCCTGACCCTGAGTAGCATCCTACTTTCACCAAGAATGATACCTCAGTATAAAGAAAAAATTATCAATTTCAACAATTGGCTAAGCTTCTGGTGTCATAGGTTCATAGGTAGGTACTAGGCTATCGGCCCTGGGGCCTATACAAGCCCAGCCAAAAAGGTACCCTGGCTTTTGCCACCTAAGAAAATTATTTTCCTGTGCCACTGTTGAGCAGAGCCACAGAGTTGATCCCCGGGGTGAATTTCCTATTTCCCATCCAATCATCAAGATTTTTCTTGAAGAGTGCTAATGAGGAGCTTTGTTTGATATAGGTAGGTAGTTTATTCCAGAGTATGGGAAGTCTCTGGGACAGAAATCTATCCCTCCGGCATATTCTGTTTATTGTGGTGACAAGGTTTAGGTCACTAGAGCGTGTAGCTCTGAGGGATTGGGATTTCTTTAAGTGGAGCATGTCCAACAGCTCTGGGTTTGACATAGCTTTGTATGTTAGGCATAGATCACCTCTGAGTAGGTGATATGCGATGGAGTAAAGCTGGAGTTTTTTGAGACGGTCTGCGTAGAGCATCTGTTTTAGGCCGGTAATCCTCTTTGTGAGGTATTTCTGCGGCCTTTCCAGTTGTTGTAGATGTCTTGTGAGGTACATACCAAAAGGGGTGTTGTACTCTATAATGGGTCTAATGAGTGATGAGTAGAGGGGAACAATGACCTCTTTTTTTCTGGATGAGAAACCTTTTGTGATGAGGTGTGCCACAAAGAAGGATTTCCTGACTATTGTGGTGATGTGACTATCAAAGGAGAGACTACTGTCCACCTGTGTCCCAAGGTCTCTTATCACACTTTCGGTGTTAAGTATACTACTGCCTATGTTGTAGTTCATGGGTACAGAGTTTTTACCAAAGGGGATGACAATGCACTTTTTGGCATTGAGCTTGAGGCCATGGCTTTGATACCAGGCATCTGTCTCAGTGAGGCCCTTTTGTAGGATGTCCACATCGTTAGGCGTTTCGATTATGGCTCCTAGTTTGCAGTCATCTGCAAACTTCGTTAGGCAAAGGCCTTCTGTGTTAGCCTGTACTTCAGAGAAGTAGATACCAAACAGGAGAGGACCCAGGACTGAACCCTGTAGTACTCCACTTGTCACTGGTCTGAAGTCGGATTTGGAGTCTTCTACTTTTACAGTGTGGGTTCTGTCAGTGAGCCAGTTGGCAACCCATCTTGTGACATAGGGATTTATACCTAGTTTAGTGAGTTTATCTAGAATTCCAGAGTGGGGGGTGGTGTCGAAAGCCTTGGCAAGATCTAGATAGGCTGTGTGAACCACCTTACCCTTGTCTACGGCTTTGGTGACTGCTGCAAAGATGTCTATCAGGTTTAGGAGACATGATCTGCCTTTTACAAACCCGAACTGGGTGGGGTCCAGAGTTTGAAGATTACCAATGTCTTTGTTTATAAGTCCCATGATGATACGTTCCATGGCCTTGCAGACCAGGCTCATCAGGCTAATAGGGCGGTAGTTCCCGGGGGCCGTGGTGGCTCCCACCTTGTGGAGTGGGATAACCGTTCCTGTGCACCATTCAGCAGGCACAAAGCCTGAGGTGAGGCTATGACTGAACATGGTACTTAGGTGGGGTGCCAGTTTGTTCTATAGTTCGTGTAGAACGCAGCCAGGGATGCTGTCTGGTCCCATGGATGATGTGTTCTTGGCTTTGGAGAGTGTGGTTTTTACCTGTGCAGCCATGATTACAGGAACTTTGCATTCTTTCGGTATAGAGATGGGCTCTTTAGGGGGTGAGAGGTGGGTAAAGTTAGCACTGAACCTATCTGCCAGGATGTTGGCAATATCAGTTGGGTCTGTATATTTAGTGCCATCATGCTGTAACTCAGAGCAGATATGAGTGTTTCCATTGAGATTCTTGACATGGCTATAGAATGCTTTGTAGCTGTCTTTAGAATCAGTGGCGATTTTGTTTTCGTAACTAGCTTTGGAGGATTTTATCAGGGATTGCAGCTTCTTACTGAGGCTGAACAGGGAGCTCCTCCACTCCTGGGATTTTACTCTCTTTTGCAACAGTTTCTTCCTTCTATTGTACAGTTTGTTTATGGCAGGGGACCACCAGATTGGCTTCCTTTTTTTTGGAGGATAGCGTCTTGGTTCTGTTTGGGATATCACAATCCATGCACTCATGTAAATGCTTATAAAGTGCAATTGTGTAGGATTCAGTAGTTGTAACTGTATTGTCCATCTGCATGGGTGCCATGAAGTTCACCACTTTTGTCTTAAGAAGCAGGAAGTTGGCTTTGGAGAAATTTTTTACCACGGTTTCCTTAATGGGGGGTGGGGGCAGGATGTGGATATCTAGGGTAATTAGCTTACGGTCGGATCGGGCCAATGAGGCGTTGACTTCAGGTGTGGAACACCAGTCACTCATGTTGGTAATGACTAGATCTAGGATATTGTTGCCCTTGGTGGGGGTGTGGAAAGGTTGAACCAGGGCATTGGAGTTTATGAATTCCAGAAAGCATTGAGCAAAGGAGTTGGTACATGAGTAGTTTTCCCAGTTAATGGTGGGGTAGTTGAAATCGACCATTATTAAGGAGTTTGGTTGAACCCTAATATTTTCCAGTACATCAAGAATAGAGGAGTGGGAATCCTGGGGCATGGTGGGTGATCTGTAGCAAGCTACAATTTGGATTGCAGTTTTGTCCAGAGTTAGTTGCACTTGGAGAACCTCACCTGCATTATGCTGAGCAACTAGCCTGGAGGTGTGGATATCTTTAATGAATATGGACACACCTCCACCTTTGGTGTTCCGGTCCAGGTTACATAACCGTAAAGTCTGGTATGAGTTATAGCCTGGTAGTGCAGGGGTGCTCCCTGGAGCCTTCAACCAGGTCTCAGTCACTGCACAGATATCGATGTTCTCCATTTTAAGGAGTGCCTCGAGTGAGTGCATTTTGAGATTTAGACTTCTAGCATTGAGTAACATCATCCTCAGTTTTTGCTTGCCATTTCCTGTTACTGTGGTGAATTTGTCATTTGAACTTTGCCTAAAAAAGGCACTATAGGGGTGGCAAGAACCTTAGCCAGTATCCGGAATCCCAGGGATGACAGGTGCAGGCCATCTCTGGCAAAGCATCGTGGTCTGTCGACCATGTCATCCCAGGCAGACAGATACTGGATCCCTTTAGAATGGCACCAGAAGCTTAGCCAATTGTTAAAGTCAATCATTTTGTCCTTGTACTGCGGCATCATTCTGGGTGATAGCAAAATGCTACTCAGGGCTAGGGTCATACCTGCCTGGGCTACAAGATCGGAGAGCTCTCCCATGTCTCTTTTCATGTAGTCCAGGGAGGTACATCTCAGGTGGTTCACACCAACATGGATAATGACAGAGTCATATTTGTACATGTTATGGAGTGACCTCAGTGCGTAGGTTATGTGGTGGATCCTGGCACCCGACAGACAGCTGACAGTAACCTTCTCCTTGTTTAGCCTGGTGAGTGGGACATCAGTGTGCCTGACTATAGAGTCGCCTATGACTAGTGTGTTGGGTAGGTTGTTTTGCCTTATTGGCTGTGGTTGAGTGGCACACTGAGTCTGCGGGCTATGTGTCATTTGGGTTGTGTTGGGGGGTGGAGATTGCTTGCATTTCTGCTTTGGAGGTCTCTGTTGCTTGAGCAGATTATTATTGAGAGCCACCGCAAATGTTTTTGTGTTTCTATGTGTGGATTTTAGTGGTGTAGATTTAGTAAGACTATGTGATGAGTGTGGTGTGGTTCAAGTGTTTACCTTCTCCTCTTGACTGTCAAGTTCAATCTTGATTGGCGAGAGCTTTACCTCCAGTTTGGCTAGATAAGTGCATCTCTCACAGGTTGTAGTGTTGGGTGGTAGGAGGAGAGGGTTGTCTGTGTACATGAGGTAATTTCTACATTGCCCCAAGATGCCCAGATTCATCAGATAAAAAGGAGAGAACACTGGGAGCTGACCCTTGGACATGCCTGAATAAAAAACTATTTTCCTCTAGATAAGTGAGGAAAGTGAGTACAAGAGCTGTTTTTCTCTAAGCAAGTGAGGAAAGTAAGTACCAAAACTGTTTTCCTCTAGGTAATGAGGAAGGTTGAGTGCTGTAGTAATTAGTAGGTTATTTAGTGCTTACAAGTTCTGAACAAGTGCTGATCACAAATAAGCAAATTCAAGTGCTAAAACTAAGAATCTTTATCCGGACTAAACTAGTTACAGGAAAGGGGGGAAACAAGTGCAAATGTGGGCTTTTAAATCAGAAAGCTGAGAGAGATGGAAAAACTGCCCAAATGGCCAATAACTACAATTTCTGGGCCAGAACCACTCCTTATGTGGTAGATAGGTTACCTAGTGCTTACCACTCCCACTGATAAGCTAGAAGGCTTCCCTCCAACACAGAAAGCTTGGGGGCACTATGAGGGCAGCAAGAGCCTTGGCCAGTATTCAAAAGCCTAGGGGTGACAGGTGCAAGCCGTCTCATTCAAAGGGGATCCAGTGTCTGTCAGCCTGAGACGACATGCTCGACAAGCCACATTGCTTCACAAGAGATGGCTTGCACCTGTCACCCCTAGGCTTTGGAATACTGGCCAAGGCTCTTGCTGCCCCCATAGTGCCTTTTTTAGGCAAGGCTCAAAATTCAAACCCACCTCCGCAAACAGCACATTTAACAAAAAACTGAGGGTTATGCTACTCAACACCAGGAGTTTAAATCTCAAAATGCACGTGCTCAAAGCACTCCTCAGTATGGAGAACATTGACATCTGTGCACTAACTGAAACCTGGTTCAAGGCTCCAGAGAGCACCCCAGCACTACTGGCCTACAACTCATACCACACGTTTCGGCCACAGAACATGGACCGAAACACAAAAGGAGGGGGTGGACATCTACACCTCCAGGTTAGTGGCACAGCATGATACCTCTGAGATCATCCATGTGCAACTAACATAGGGCAAATCTGCTATGAAAATTGTGGCCTGCTACAGATCACCCTCTATGACCCAGGACCACCACTCCACCTTTCTGGAAACAATGGAAAACATGAAGGTCCTACCGAACACCCTGATATTGGGCGATTTCAATTACACTACCATTAACTGGGAAAACTACTCGAGTACAAACTCCCAGGCCCAGCGCTTCCTGAAATTCATCAACTCAAATGCCCTAGATCAGCTGGTAAACTCCCCTACCAGAGGTGAAAACATATTCGACCTGGTCATCACCAACATGGGCGACAGGTGTTCCACACCGGAGGTCAACCCGTCATTGGTTATATCAGACCATAAACTAATCGCTCTGGATGTCCACACCCCACCACCACCCCCAACTAAGGAAACCTCAGTAAAAAACTGTTCTAAAGCAAACTTCACCTTACTTAAGACAGAGGCGGTAAGTTTCACAGCCCCCACGCTAAAGAATAATGCTGCCCAAGATGCAGAAACCTTTACAAATGCACTCTATGAGCACCTACAAGGATGCATGGATCATGCCATCCCTAGCAAAACCAAGACTCACTCCTCTAAGAGAAGGAAACCATTCTGGTGGACCCCTGCCATAAACAGGCTATACAATAGAAGGAGGAAACTAGTTCAGAAAAAAAGCAAATCCCAAGAAGGAAAGACATCCCTGGTCAGTATCAGTAAGAATCTAAAGCCCTTCATAAAATCATCCAAGGCTAACTTCGAAAGAAATATAGCCAAGGATTCAAAAGATAACCAGAAAGCCTTCTTTAGCTATGTGCCCATAGAATGCGCACAGCAACGGTTAGTCCACTCCACAAAGGAGAGGCCACAACTAACCCTGGTAAGTATCACCCCATAAGCCTGAATAGCCTGGTCTGCAAGGCTACGGAGCGCATCATCATGGAACTCATTAACAAAGACATTGGGAACCTCCAAACACTTGACCCAACCCAGTTCAGCTTTGTTAAGGGCAGATCATGCCTACTAAACCTGGTTGACTTCTTTGAGACAGTCACCAAGGCCATAGATGAGGGAGAGGTTGTTCACACAGCCTACCTTGACCTTGCCAAGGCTTTTGACATCATTCCCCATTCGGGTATTACAGAAAAACTCACCAGCCTGAACATAAATCCCTACGTCACGAGATGTGTTGCCATCTGGCTTACAGACAGAACTCATATGGTAAGAATAGCAGGCTTCAGGTCCGACTCTAAACCAGTCACAAGTGGTGTCCTGCAAGGCTCGGTCCTGGAACACCTAATGTTCGGCATATACTTCTCAGAAGTAAAGGCAAACACAGGAGGACTATGGCTAACCAAGTTCGCCGATGACTGTAAACTGGGAGCCATAATCGACTCTCTGGCTGACACTGACATCCTCTAACAGGGCCTTACTGAGACAGACACCTGGTGTCAAAGTCATGGCCTCAAGCTAAATGCCAAAAAATGCATAGTCATCCAATTTGGGAAAAACAAAACACCCACGAATTACCACATAGGTGGCAGCCCCCTTAATACAGAAGAGGTAATAAGAGATCTGGGGACCCAGGTAGATAGTAATCTCTCCTTTGGCAATCATATTGCCAAAGTAGTTAGGAAATCCTTCTGTGTGGCCCATCTAATTACAAAAAGGTTCGCATCTGGAAATAATGAGGTTATAGTGCCCCTCTACTTGTCACTCATCTGACCCATCATCGAGTACAATGCCCCATTTGGGATGTACCTCACAAGACACTTCCAACAGCTGGAGAGACCACAAAAGTACCTCACTAAGAGGATTACTGGCCTCAAACATATGTCCTATGCAGCCCGACTGAAAAACTCCGGCTTTACTCAGTGGCATATTGCTTACTCAGAGGTGATCTCTACCTGACTTACAAAGCCATGTCCAACTCAGAATTGATGGACATGCTCCACCTAAAGAAATCCAAGTCACTGTGAGCTACGCACTCTAGTGAGCTAAACCTCACCACAACAATAAATAGAACATGCTGAAGGGACAGATTCCTGTCACAGAGACTCCACATGCTTTGGAACAAAATTCCAAACTACATTAGGCACAGCCCCTCACTAACACTCTTCAAGAGAAACCTTGACGAGTGGATGGGTAACAGAAAATACATCTCTGGGATCACTTCATTGGCTCTGCTTGACAGAGGATCAGTTAATCAATCAATGGGATGGCGAAAGCCGACACACTCTGGCTAGGCTTATAAATGCCCTTGGGCAGATAGCCTAGTAACTGTCTATGAACCTATGAACCTATAAGCTCCCCTAGTAGCTATCTGTGAGATTTTGTTATATGTGACAATTAAGTCTATCTTGTTACACCAATCCATCTTCTGACCTACTGGCATAGATATTTCTTAGGGTCCTTATTGCAGAGTATGCTGGGCTTGCATATCTGACCTCCTCCCTCTGTTACTTGCAGTTGTATTTTCAAGTCTTTTAACAAATGCTGTGTTGTTTTTTATTTCTTTGCTTGTATCTCATTTCTCACATTTTGCTGCATTCTTGTTCTTCTTTTCAAGTACAAGCAGGCAGTCTACTAATTTGTGCTATCTACTGTCACCTGACACTGCACAGGTATTTCCAGATATCATTCTGCCAGCTCGTGTTTGGGTCTTTCCGAATACTCAAGTTACACTGTACACCTCTTTAGATTTTGACATGCTCTTGTACATTTCTAACCAGTATAAATCCCAAGTTTGTATGACATTGATTTAACAGGGCAACAGAAGATACAATATATTTGATCTAATCTTAAGAATCATATCTGCCAACAACTGACTTCATTGATGTGCCTTTACTTCTACCTTATATATTTATTTGAGAATAGTCTGAGTGTCTTCCTTTCTCTCACCGGTTTCTAAATGTTTCATAGATCATGAAATCATCTGAAATTTGTCATTTGTCATGACGCTGCATGGACAGACTCAAGAAACTTCAGCTGTTCTCAGTCTCTTATCGTCTACTTAGAGGTGATCTCTGCTTGACTTACAAAGCCATGTCTGACCCAGCCCTACTTGAAATGCTACAGCTAAAGAAATCTCAGTACCCCTCCAGAGATCACAACCTCATTACCACAATTAACAGAACATGCTGGAGGGACAAGTTCATCTCCCAAAGACTGCACATACTCTGGAATAAACTTCCCATTCATGTCAAGCAGAGCACCTCACTGGGCCTTTTCAAGAGAAATCTTGACGAGTGTATGGGTAACAGAAAGCTCACTCCAAGGATCATTCCAGTTGTACTATTGGATAGGGGCACTGTGAACTAACATCAGGTGGCAGGGTGTCTGAGAATTATTTTGGGGCTAGGCTTGTAAAGGCTCCAGGGCCATTAGTCTAATACACACCTATGAAACTATAAAAGCATCAAATGATCTGTCATTTATACTTTAAGTATGAGAGAGCTACATGCATAATTTTATACTAACCTCAAATCCTGGCCAACATGTTAAATAACTTAAGTATTCTTGTTTTGATCTATGGCTGTTTTGTGGTCAGTTGCACATTTGTCTGATAAACTTAAGGAATTGCTGGCCAAATCCATAGCATGTTATAGCTTAATGCAGGTAATTTCAACTTAGTCTTTCAGCGGCATATCCTGTATCTGCAAAGAAATTGCCATATCAGAGTAAATTGCTTTTCTTTTGAGTGTCTGGTTGACACTATGCAAAACTTGTTTCAATTGGTCAGCTTTAAAGCCTCCAGAAATAAATAAATAAATAAATAACTCACTACATCTCCATTCTGACTCTGTCCAGGTTGTTCTGTTCCATGCTAGAAGTCCAAGTAATAAGCTACCTGGTCTTGAAGCATTCCTGCAGTTTTAACACATCCATATTTATTTATTAACGGATATCTGGTTTCAATGCAAAGATAGCACCCCCTCTATACTAGGGCTAAGAATCCGTTACACTTTCAGAATCACAAGTAGCTGTAAGGGAATAGCAGTACTTGTCAAGATCTCTATTATTGTGATTGTAACCCTCAGGTAGATTTTATTATAGTCCAAACCACTCTAAACAAGATAAATTTTCACCTCATATCCTGCTATATATCAACTTTGGCCACTGCGGTGGTGGTGCTGCGGTAGCGTTGTTGCCTCATAGTAAGACACAGTCCTGTTCGATTCTCAGCTAAACTGTCTTCTGTGTGGAGACATGCGTGAATGGGCGTACCTTCGTTGAAGGTTGTGCGTCAGGCTGGCAACTCGGCACATAAAAATCTGCTGCCAATCATTAGCGGACTGGAGGTCTGCTGTGGCGACCCCTCACCAAGAAAGACACAACAACAACAACAACATTGTCCTCTGATGGCCATGTAAAATTCATAACTGTGTTAATTGAATGGTCCACAACTTGTGATACTTTTATGGCATTTATATCACGTTATTGAAAGATGAAAATAGCGAACGCTATTTCATCGAAACTAAAATATCTAAACCACATAATATCGAACATTCAGAACAGCTAATTTTTTCCATGGGGAAAAAAATTTGCTATTTCAAAACACATACACGTAACACATGCACACCTAAAAAACATCAGTACACACACATAAACTTATAATCATACAACTAATCCTACACTAAACTATACAGACACTGCTATCTATCCACTTACCTTAACCCAAACCCTAACCCTAAGGTCCGTCACTATCTAACACTCACCTAACCTGTGCCCTAACCCTAACTCACTTAACCCGCCCCTAACCCTAACTCACCTAACCCATGCCCTAATCCTAACAACCACACAATCGCACACTTACCTGAACCCGTCCCGTAAATTTCCACCACAGCGCTGAAAATAGCGGAGCCACAGAACCGGCCAACTGAATTCTTTCCCCTAGGAAAGAATTCGGTGTTCTGCAGCTTTGCTATTTTTAGTGTTTGCTCAAAACGGGTCAATATTAGAACATTCGAAGTTTTAAAACTTTAATGTTCTGATATAGACCCCTTTTATGATGGAGTAATTCATTTATACAATTATTAGTTGGAAAGCATTCACCACTAATGTTAAGCGTGTCCAAACATTCCTTTTCCTATTAAGTCCAAACTCTCTGGAGCAAATAGTCATATTACCTATCAGAGATGCTAATATACTGGATCATGTCTTAAAAAAACATACAGTCTTCTGCATGCAACCTGTTGTATTCACACCCCCAGTCAAATTCAATCTCAGAGCAATGGACTTCTTGTTTAATCAACAAGCATCTCATTAACAAACAATTTTAAGGATTTTAAAAAGCAAAACTATTAAAAGTTCATGATAAATGTTTGAAAATCCATTGAATTATCTCTGTTTCCCCATGTAGCCACAATAGCCATTAATATTTCAGAGTTTTACTTATATTTACCAAAATGTAGTGAACAAGTGTATCCTAAAAATATAATGTGAAATTTGAAAATGAACCACCTTGGTGGTCTAACATCATAAACAAATTCTACAGCAAAAGAAAAGGAAATTAAATGTCTACAAGAATTGCAACCAGCCCACCTAAAAAGCTGCATCAAGAAAATTAGTAGAGGGGGCGTGGCCAAGATGGTGAGCAGTTAACAGCACTGTTTTTAGCTCTGCTTCATTTTAACATGTCTGACAGGATTTGTACTAAAAAACTCAACTAGAACATTTCAAAACTTGATGGGTTTATAGTTGAACATCTGCTGAAATATTTACTACAAAAAATAACAATTTTGAAACTCTTTTAACTGCTTTTTCCTGTCAAGAAAACTATTTAATTATTTATATATTTATTTATGTGTTTATTTATTTATTTATTTATTTAACATTTGTTTACTGGGACAGTCCGACTTGGAACAAAGCCATTTTTCAATGGATGCCCTGGGAGAAACGCTCCAGATGCATGTCTTTGTAACTAACTAGAAATAATTAATTGTCTCAGAATAAATGACTCCAAGCCCAGTGTACAGGACAGTGCTATGAAAAAAGACATACAGGCTATACTAAGTAACATCAGTGAGTTATGTGTAAAGACAGATAAATTAGAAAGCAAAATTGACAATTTTAAAGAGGAAGGTAAAAAACAAGTTGAAGTGCTGAGTGAATCTCTTAAATCATCTCAAGTACGGAAGAGGCAATGTCTGATTTTGATGGAAGAACTTGAAAATGAGTATAACACTGAATTTCTTCTGAAACAAAACAACTTATTCCAGGATAAAATAGAAGACTTTGAGAACATATCATAGGTTAGTACTAAGTTAACTGCCCTTGCGAGCCATTTTAAGCCTAGCCAATTATCCCTTGTGAGACTCAAACCCTGCACCTTGTGTTTGTAAGGCAAACACCTTAACCATTAGGCCACTCTCCCAACCCTAATCTAGAAAGAATAAAATCAAGATTTACGGGACTCCTGACAAAGAAGAGGAAGACAGCATGATTTAATTCCTTAATACCTGACTGCTTAAAACTTTGAACCTACCTGAAGCTTTTTCTTTTGGCACTGCAAAGGCACATAGATCATTTTTTAACTCATCTTAAAAAGAAAAAAAAAAAAACAAGGGCAGCGATCGTATTTCTCAAGTCAAGATAAGGATTTAGTCTTAAAAGCTGCATGGACTAATTATCCAGTTAATATTAAAGGAAATACTATAATATTTGACAATAACTATCCTACATTAGTGATGTCCAATAGAAACGCACATGTGCCACTTGTTAAAAGTTTAAAGAACAATATTAAGGCAGAAAGCTTGTTTCCACAAAAATAAGGATTCACTTTCCAGAAGGAAAGACGATTTTTAACACCTTGGAAGATGCAATGGACTTTATACAGAAAAATAAAATCCTAGAAAAAAAACAGAAGAAATGGAGTAGAATCTATAAACTTCTTTGAGGAGAAATACAACAAGAGATGGTGGGCTAATAAAAGACAAAAACAGTAAAAAAAGCTGAAGGGCAAATGAAAACAATGTATTTCATGGCTATGAATTCTTAATTTAAATAAGTGGTTGAATACTTATGAACAGGTGCAGCATATGACTTTTTACAAGGTAAATCATTTCTTTTTTCTTTCCCTACATCAAATGGCTACTAGTTCCTTTTCTAAAATGTTAGAGTTTGATTATTTTAGCTATATATGAAATTAAAGCCACTTTTTTCACTTAGAGTTTAAAAGTTTAAACTATTCATCTATTCATCTTATTACAAGTTTATCATTATTATTATGACACTTATGTTAGGTGCACACTTTCTGATATCTTGGCATAGCTGAGTAATGTGCTATTAAATGTAATACAAGATGCAACAAATGACACTAAGGTGGTATGTTATGTTACATTCTGGGATCTTAAAATGGTCCAGTGGTGTGCTACAGATAGTAAACTTGACATGCAATAGCACCCAGGAAAACTATGTTATATTATCAACAAAGTATACAAAATATAGATTTTTACATATATAAAAGTTACTTTTGAAATGATATCAAATAGTTAGAGTAACACTAACACTTTTACAAGTTAAACCTGGATCACACATGCTGTCATTTTTAATGCAAGTCTATATGCTATATCTCCATTAAAAAATGACAGCCTGCTTTTTATTAAATATCTCATAGAAATGGTGATTGCTGAATCATTAAATGTTATTTATTTGAGTGCAATGGCTTTTTAGTGGTTGGGATACTTTGAGATTTTTTTTTTTGGTGGTTTGGAGTGGCTTAAGGGATTGATGTGTGGTATGGAGGTAGCTTGGGTTCACTTTTGAACATTGTTGTGTGAATTGTAACTGATGGACTGTTCATTTTCAAACCCCTATCAAGAAAACCAGCTTGAAACAAGTTAAGAGTCATGAACACTTTTGTGATGCTGCGGGAGTTTTAAAAATTCTAAGAACTGTCCAGGTTACTTCTTTCTGTCTAAAAGTAAATAATTATAATATTTTGAATCGGGTCTACTTTGATCTATCTAAAATACCATTATTTCAAACAAAGAAAGTACGACCTTATTTCGTTACTTTTAGGGTTTACCTTTAAAATGAGCTATTCACTTAAAAGACAATTATGCTATGCACCTGATATTAACAAAATGACTAGATCCGACAGGATGGGTACATTTCCTTGCAGGAATTGCAAGGCTTGTTCACTTTTGTCATATACTAATATTTTTAAGCATCCTGTTTCTGTTTACTTTCAACTTTTATGCTGATTGCAGAATGTTTAATGTTGTATATTTAGCTAGCTGCAAGTCCTGTAGCTCATTCTATATAGGTAAAACCAATAGAATGTTAAAAGAAAGAACTCCACAGCCTATGGGTGACATCAGAAAAGGGAACCTGTTGAATGCTTTGGCTAAGCACATAGCTGCTAATAAAGCTCATTCTTTTACCTTTATTGTTATACAGATTGTTGAAAGTGGCATACGGGGAGGGGGTGATTTGAATAATAAGACTGAAGTGGCTGAAATGAACTGGATAGCCACCATGCAGACTGACAAAGTATCGGGTTTGAGGAACACTTTGCCTTTAAAACCAGCCCTTAAGAGAAGGGCATTACATCATTAATTGGAGTGTTTTTATTGGATGTACCTTGTGTTTTGAATGTGTTTAAAGATTTTGTTTGTTTTGTTTATATGGATCTGAGGAAGCACTATATGTGTGAAAGTGCTTCTCCGTATTAAAGAATTATATGCTTTTATTCGTGGTGGTCACTGTCAGTTATTACATAGTTCTGAATGCTTGCTACTGATTATATACTTGACATGTAATAGCACCTAGGAAAGCTATATTATACTACAAAGAAATTATAAAAATATAGTTCCTATACATATATAAAAGTTATTATTGGAATGCTATCAAATAATTAGACCAACATTCACACTTTTACAAGTTAAACCTGGATTATATATAACTGTCACTCTTTTAATGCAAGTTTATATGCTCTGTCTCCTTTAAAAAAATGACAGTCTGCTTTATATTAAACATTTCACACAAATAGTGCTTATTAAATCATTAAATATTTAAGCAATAACTGATGACGTCAGTGTGGTATATTGAAAATTTACCCACGGTTGTGGTGGCTTAATCACGAGAGCAAAGCCCAAGTGATTAAATAAATCCAATTGTGGGTAGATCTTCAACATACCGCACCACGGATTCAATTATTGCTGTTATACAATGACATTATTTAAGAAAAATAATATTTACTTTTCTTAAATAATGTCTTTGTATAATGCCTCCATGGTGCCCCTCCACATTTTTCCAGTATCCTGTGGCTTTATCTGATGTATTGCACATGCATGTAGGACTTGTGTTCCCACACTTACACAGTACTTCAGTGCTGTGCAAAGGTAGCAACTGAGAAAGGAAGATCTTTGTTGCTTTTTTTTTTTTTTTATAAAGAAAAAAGAAACTGGGAGATTTTTTTACATTCAGGAGAGCTGGGACAGACAAAATAAAAGGATAATCTGAATGTACCTGATTATCTTATTATTTTTGACTTCTCTGTCTCCCTTGTTCATTTGAGGTCTTCTGTTTTCTTTTTCGGTTAAAAAAAGAAAGAAAAGTAAAAAATTATGAGCTATCCGGATGACCGGACATTTTTCCATTGGTATATTCTCGGATTTACAACGAGCACGCTGGTTGGGCTGACCAATCAGCATGCTTGTTTTTGAATATTAATGGCCAGTCATTGTATAATATTTCTTTAAATATAATAGCTTTTTAGTAGTTAACATACTTTTAAATGTTTTTTGTTGGTTTATTAGTGGTTTGGAAGGGTTTGAGAGATTGATGTATAAAATGCTGAAAAATGACCACAGGTGGTAAGACAAATCCAAGGAACAAAATATAATCCAGAGAGACACATTTCAATTCATAAAAACAAGTAGTGTAAGTGCTTTTGTCTTGCTTCAGTGAGCAAGACTTCATCAGACAAACAGAACTAATGCAAAATGCAGCTATTTAAAGTGTTACATGCTGAACATCAATTAGCTTCTAAAAGCAAAAGTTAGAAATATTACATCATTCAGTATCGATGCTAAGTTAGTGCGACAAATTTTATATAAAAACTGGACTCCACTTAGTTCAGATACAGATATGACTTCTCTTCTTGAATCCAGACCTAGAATTGTCTATAGAAGAGCACAGAATGTTAAACGTTTGTTGGAGAGGGGTAAGATCCCAGTTGCGCATGCTCCAGGCATGTATAAATGGAGAGCTGCTCCCAGTGTAGATTTATGGAGGTGGGTAATACCGTCTCCATTAGATGGAGAAAATATTACGTTAATAAAAGATTTAATTGTGCCACCAAGGATGTGGTCTATTTAGCAACCTGCAAATTCTGCCCTTGTTTCTACATCGGTAAGACTGATAGTAGATTCAAGGACAGGTTCTATGAACATATTTACAGCATGAGGAAGTCAAAATTGGAGAATGCACCAGCTAAGCGTGTGCATGAATACCCTCAACATAGTTTCAAGTGTAGGGTGATTGATCAAATTTAACAAGATCCCAGGGTGGGACCCCTCACCCTTAAGCTAGAACTGTGCAAATTATTATGGCAAATAAAACTGAATGCTTACAATGCTTCAGGGCTAAATGATTTATGTTCCTTGTCTTGTGTTTTAAAACTGAAGAGTCTGCAGAGGTAATTGATTATTTCTTTTGTACATTAGTTGTTTGTTTACACCACTGGACCTTAATAGAATCACTTTTGTATTTTTTATACTGTCTGTGTTTTTTTGTATTATATTAGTTAACTGACAGGCTGGGTAATAGTGGATACATGATTTTACTAGTGGGTAATTATTTTATATGAATTGCTCATTTTGCACTTCAAGTAATTGTTTAGCACAGTTTTTAAACAAAGTTTTTTTTATAATATTTTTAAAATCAGGTCATCCTCAGCATGCATGTTCATTCTTGGTCAGTTTTATTCATGCTTACCTATTTATTCATGCTTATTCATTTACTATTTGCAATTATATTGAAATGTTTTTAAATATTTGCAAATTTTGCTTTTAGAAGCTAATTGATATTCAGCATGTGACAATTTAAATAGCTGCATTTTGCATTAGTTCTGTTTGTCTGATGAAGTCTTGCTCATAGAAGCAAGACAAAAGCGCTTACACTACTTATTTTTATGAATTAAAACTCGTCTCTGTGGATTATATTTTGTTCCTTGGATTTGTCTTGCCACCTGTGTTCATTTTTCAGCATTTTTTGCAGTTATTTTTTACAAGTTTGTTAGGGATTGATATATAAAGCAGAGGTGGCTTGGATTCACTCATGAATGATTTTGTGTTAATTGTAGCTGATGAACTGTTCATTTGCAAACCCTTGCTTGAAGCAGTTTAATTAGAATCATGAGCACTTTTGTGATGCTGTGGGGGTTCTAAAATTCAAATAATTGTCCAGGTTACTTCTTCCTGTGTAAAAGTAAATTGTCATAATATTTTTAAACATATGCTAAGATGTCAATGAATACAAGTTAAAAAATAAGCAATATATATATATATATATATATATATATATATATATATATATATATATATATATATATATATATATTCCTGGTTGTAGGTATGCTAGTTTCTCTCTTTTCATTATGGTAGTCTAAATTCTGCCAGAAACAAATGTGCTCTTTCTTTAAAACTATTTTGAATTGTATTGTATTATTTGTTTTATTAGTTTCTTAACAAGGTAAGATGACCACACATAAGTGACTTTTCAGACAGAATGTGGAAATACAGGTGTGGTTCAATGTCTTGCTCAGAATCAAACAGTAAGAGAATTGCAGCAGTCATTTTGTTTTTAGTAGAAGTATCTGTCCTTCCCTTTTATCAACATAATTAAATGATTGCTTTTCCATGAGCATTTCTAACTTTTATTTTCCTTGGACTTATTTTGTAGAGTTCACAGAAACTCTGTGAATCGACTTTCTCCGTTTTTTAGTCTCGCTCGTTCGCTGTCAGGCTCTTAGTTCCATTATCATGTACATTTCCATTTAAGTTCAGATCTGGAGCCCTAGTTATTCTCCGTTTTACACAGCAAAAGCATCATCTCCCCGTCTCACATGTTTACAACATCTGATGAAAGCCTGACAATATTTATCTGTCCTCTCTTTTATGCAAATTACTTGTTAGTTTCAAATGCCCAGGATGTATGTAGGGTCGAGCTGGGTGTGACTAAAAGTATAAATCTAGTTGCACTGCTGGCATCCTTCATGTAGCTATATAATATACATATATATCACTTAGATACCAAAATCGGTTGGCTCCACTTCAGGGAATTGTCGTTAAATATATCCGGCCTGAGTTTCATCAGACACTCTCACTGCTGCTCAGCATTCCATTGCCATAAAATTCATTACTGCATCTCCATCCATAACTGCTTTTGCAGGGATGCTGCACCATCTGCACTTCCCAGTGTGGGGAGTCTGCCTATAGAAGTTTGCTCTCTAAATAACGTACCTCATATTGTGTACTGTCGAGAAAATAATGGAATTCAATTATACCACTTTTTTCAAAGTCAGCAGAACCTCAGAGGTACTATGTTCAGAGTTTGGTGGTACACAGTAGAGCAATGCATTGGGGCATGGAAGGAAATGTAGTCTTCTTGAAAAAATCCTTGCAAACTGTCTTTGCAAGTTCAATTACTGTGTTGATTTGATAGGGAGGTGAAATACTTTGGTTGGTAGCTTGGATTTCAGTGGACTCATCAGTAGTAAAACTAAGTAAACCCAACTGATTGTTTCTTGAGACATAGTCATAATGCCAAAAATACTGAAGCCGTGATTTTTCAGAATTTCAGTTACTTCTCTTAGGTCAAAAATAATTGATTTATAACCTCATCACTATGTGGCTGTCTACAGTATATGCAATATTTTAAATACGAGGGGTTCTGGTTGAATAACAGGTTTAAATTAGGTGTCAAACAGACTCCATAGCTACTAAACTTAAAGTTAGGATCGCTGCATATCAAAACTGCACATCTGTTAACCAATGAAGTCAAAAGTACAATTAGAAAATGCGCTCTTCACAGTATCACAGAGCACAGCATTAGAAAAGGCTTCTTCACAGTATCCAATAATCAAACAAAGAGATTGCATACACGGCCACGAGGTAGCAAGATAAAACTTTAATGGAGCAAAATAAAATTAAAATTGATGTTAGTACTTTCGTGTCTCTTCAGGATGCTTCATCAGTCTTTGTTTGATTATTGGATATATTTGTTTTTTCCTTGGGGAGCTTAATTCTCTGACTGCTGTGTTGTTTTATACGTTATTCACAGTATCATAGAGCACAGCATTACAGAAGACGTTCTTCACAGTATCATAGTGCACAGCATTAGGAAAGGCGTTCTTCACAGTATCACAGAGCACAGCAATAAAAAAGGCATTCTTCACAGTATCACAGAGCACAGCATTACAAAAGGCATTCTTTACAGTATCACAGAGCATAGCATTACAAAAGGCATTCTTTACAGTATCACAGAGCATAGCATTAGAAATGGCATTCTTCACAGTATCACAGAGCACAGCATTACAAAAGGCATTCTTTACAGTATCACAGAGCATAGCATTAGAAATGGCATTCTTCACAGTATCACAGAGCACAGCATTACAAAAGACGTTCTTCACAGTATCATAGCGCACACTATTAGAAAAGGCGTTCTTCACAGTATCATAGAGCACAGCATTAGAAAAGGTGTTCCTCAGAGTATCATAGAGCACAGCATTCTGTTGGCTTCTTCTGGTTCTTATAACCAATGAAAAAGATTTCAGCTCCTCTTAATAACAGTATCAGCTAGTGACTTCAAAGCAAGGGGGTTGTAAGAAGCTGGACATTTAAATGCGGCAAAAAAGTGGGCACAGAGGAGGCAGTCAGCCTGATTGGAGAAGATGTTTGGCGGTGCATATGAGTGGGGATTTGTTGGTTTTGGGATAAAGTACCTTATTTGTATGGAAGCATCTGAGTGATGGTTTGTGCTTGGTGGGGATGTAATCATCTTATTTGCATGGAAGGATCTGAGCCAACACCTGGTCCTTGCTTCCCTTGTCCTGTCTCAAAGACATGCTTTGAAGATGGCTATTTTATGATGAAAGTACTCATCATACTGGAAAACAAACCTACAATGAATCCTTAACACAACTGATATTTCCTTTATCTAATATACTCAGAAGAAAAGCAGCATCAAACACTTTTTAAAAAGGAATATCTGGTTACTGTTGTTCATCACTTTGCAGTTGAAGCTTTATTTTCATTATATCCCATTCTACTTCCTTGATACAGATATAGATATATAGATTACAGATAAAAATATTGACATTGATATATAGATTAGATATAGATATATATATATAGATATAGATATATAGGTGTACTCACTTTCAATGAAACACCCGAACATTGGCATTCCGAACAGTAATAGTCTACTTGACATGAACCAAACAACAACCTTGGTGCATGCAAAATTCAATAAAAAAAGTCATTTTCTTTCAGGGTGGCAAGTGCCCTGCACCCCCATACACCCCCAATGCTAATTATATATATATATATATATATATATATATATATATATATATATATATATATACATATAGCCATTTGGGCTATGAAATGTTTAAATGATTTTGGGTTGGGAGTGCTGTTTTTTTTTTGTTTGTTTTTTGTATATGTCTATATGTAGATAGATCAGAAGATAGATATATATTGATGCACACGCGCACACACACACTCACACACACACACACACACACACACACACACACACACACACACACACACACACACACACACACACACAGGCACACACACAGAAAGTGAGCAGTAAGAATAGAAGTTTCAGACAATACACCAACAGCTTATGTGTTGTGTGCTTGAAGATGGAGCACCTCGTTGCAGATAGTAATGTCAGTTAGACATGTGGACCCAGATCTCTGCCAGATTATAAAATTAAACTAATTTTGAAGGGGTTTCAGCTCTCTGATTCTCAGTCTTCCCTGCAGATAAATCTGAGAAGAAAAAGGATAAAGACAAAAAAAGAAAAGCTAAGAAGGGAACGTTTGAGAAGCCCAGACCCTCTCCTGATTCAAAGATTGCCAGGCAAGAGAAGGATCGGTCCACATCAGCATCAAATTCAACACTGGTGCATAACCCCACACCCACCCCAAAATGATAGTAATAAGAGACAAATCTCCACCCAAAGCCTCCAGCAGGTATTATTCAGAAAGGGAGCTTTCTCAATTAATTTCCTCAAAATCATCTTCTGCTTTCACCCTAAAATCTTTCATATCTTTCTGAAGTACTACTAAAGCTGACTGGGAACCCATGATGAGTTTTTTTTTTTCTAAAGACACAGATAAGAGTTGAGTATCATTCCATTTTTATCTGTTTCTGGGATGGATCAAGATGGACTTCCTTCACCTCTCTTAGCTCCATCCGTGCTGCCTGTTTATGCACTAGTGGTTTCAGAGCCAACTTGCCTCTCAGACCCCGTGTTTTCCATATGAGCAGGCACTTCTACCTTGGCACTAATAATGATAATGCAGTCATCACACTTGACCCTGAGAGCTTTGGTGTTGAATAGATCTCAGAACCAGCTGCTCAACACTTAGTTTTCAGTACCGTATTCAGTGCCAATCCATTTGTTTCAGCCCTCAGTCAAGCCTTCAGTCTTTGATGCCACTAATTTCTGCTTTAGTTGGGGTTGGGTCAGTTCAGGAACTGGATTGCCCAATGCTGATGGATCTCAGATTGGCTTTGAGTTAATGGAAAGGATGATAGCTTTCTCATCAAGGTGACCAACACAGCCTACAAAAGCAGCGGATTCATCCTGCTTCTCAGCCATCTTATCATAGCTCTCAGGGACAGAGCAGGATGGGAATCCTTGATGAAACATTCCAGGCTAACAATTAGTCCTCAGTGGACTCTGATCAGCCCCACTTGGAGATTTTCAGGAAGAAGACATGTAAAAGATGACACATGGACTCCTCTATGGAGTCCATCACCGCAGACATATATTTGGATGATAGAGAGGGCTCTCCACAATCCTGTCCTGAAATAAAAGAAATCCTGTCCCACTGAACCTCCCTCTCAGGATGAGGAAGTGATCTTTCAGGCCTACTATTCTACACCATCTACATCTTGGTGGTCTCTCCAGCAGACCATCTAATTAACTTGGTCACCAAAAGGGTATGACAGGAGCTGGACAAAACAGAAGGAATACCCTGTAAACCTGACAACATTTTACATCCTCCTAAACATAAGTAACACTGGTCAAAGGGTCCCATCGTTGTCCTTATGTATGTTGCAGCAGCCACAAAGAAACAGTTCACAGATGAGACTACAGCTGACCATTCCCCTAACACAGAGTCTAGGGAGACAGAATGGGGAAGTATGCTTAAATCAAGGCCATTTTTCTCCTGGCAGCATTGAATTCCTTAACTCACATGAATTTCTTCCAAAGTGATCTGGCAGAACAGGCTATGGATACTTTAGGTAAGCTACTCATTCAAGAGTCCAGGATGCAACAGAAGACAACCATGTGCACAGTGTTTAATATTAAAAACCTCTCCATGCACCTGCTTCATAATGCAGTTAATGGGGTAGCTGGGGTGGCAGGTACTTGCATCACTTTATGCTATCATATCTGGATTCACCTGTGTAATTTTGTTGATAACTTCAAGGTGTCCTTCACCAGTGTCTGTTTGATGGTTTTGTCCTTTTTGACTGTATGGTGAAACAAAAGCTGATGGTGTGTTGGTTTGTGAATAAGAGGGCAGAATACTGTCTGTGATAGTGGTCACATGTGAGAGACCTCAATAAATGCTCAAAGTCTATCAGAGGGATTCCAAATCCCTTTGGTTAAGCAAACCCCAGTATCGTCCCTTTGATTCCTCCACAGACTGAGAGGCTATAGCAGAAGTGGCACCTTTAACAGACATCAACTCTTGGTTAATAAGCGTCTACATAATCAGGGATACAGAGGTCCATCCTCAGACTTAGCATTCCTGAAGGCTTTCCTGAATTTCCACCTCTCAAGGCAGTTGGGGATGTTATCTCTCTGCTTAGCTCTGTGGATGGCAATCAAATAGAACAAATGATTGAGAAACATAAGATCCAGATGTTGTATTATACCCTTATCCCAAACATCTTCTCAACAACTGCATCTGCTTTCCGATGTTCCATCCTGTGAACTCAAAGCAGGCTAAATGAATGTCTCATCCTCCTAAAAAACAGAGGTATTGAAAAGTTCCTACAAGACCAGAAAGAGTTTAGACTCTATTCCAGATTCCTTTTAGCACCAAAGAAAAACAAGGAACTTAGACCATTTCTGGATCTCAGTGGCCTAAAACTTCATGGCAAAAAGACCCTTTTCAGAATGGTAATGATGCAAGTAATGTTACCCTTTCTAAAGGTAAGTGACTTTATATGCTTGATAACCCTCTCCACATAAAGACTGGAAAGTAGTCTAAAAGGTTCTTGCACTTTTGGCTAGGAACCAATAATTATCATTTCAGAACCCTGCCTTTTGGCCTCACCACAACCCACAAAGGTATTTACCAAGTACATTGCATCAATCGTGTCTCACCTATGTCTCAATGGGATATGCGTGTTCCCATGCCTAGATGACTGGCTCCTCAATGCAGCCAACATAGAGTCTTTGCAGTCAGACAGAAATATTTTTTTACATCTCTGCCTATATTTAGATATTTTTATAAATCATGAAAATAATGTGCCTTCAGCCCATTCAACAGATCTAATTTATCAGTTGCTAACAGGACACAAGAGAATGCACAGTCAGTCAGTCTTCCCCTGGAAAGAGTTCAGTCCATCCTGAAAACAGTGCAGCTTCTCTTAAACAAGGATTCACACACTGCATCACTGGCTTACAAAGCTTTAGGACTTATGGCAGCTTTCATTGTCATGATCAGTCACACTCTGTTGCACATGATTCATTGTATGCTGACCACACAGTAGTCCCAGTTGTCAGATCATCCATCAGCAGTGATTGAATAACCCCAGTATCCCAGGCCAACTTAAGGTGATGACTAATATCCCCACCTGCATACCTGGGTAGCCCTTTTGCAATGTTATCCTTGTTTGCTACAATGAACACGGATGCCTCCCTACCTGGGTAGGGCATTTTGAAGAGATGATGGTCCAAAGATTGTGGACACAGACAGAGACCACCCTTTACATCAACATCATGGAGATAAGGGCAGTTCTCTTGTTGTTCCTGGACTTCCTTCCTCATAGATTGATAGCTGTTCAGTCAGAAAACATGTTTATAAGTTTCTATATCAACAGACAGAGAGAAAGCAAGTCCTACACCCTTTCCAGGGGAAAGTCAACTACATAGCAGAAAATCTCAGTCAGTCCATCCTGATACTCATGAGTTGCTCCTCAATCCATTAGTGGCTCAGAGAATTGTCAGTCATTGGAGCCAACCTTACTGTTACCTTTTACTACCCCCTCCAACCCCAAATGCAGCAGGTACTTTGCCCTAATACTTCCAGAGAGGAGTCAATGTGGGATGCTCTGGTCTGTCAGTGTCCCCAAACTTCTTTATGGTCTCCCTCTGAGTCCCCTCATTCCCACTAATCTTTAGAAAATGTCTAGTAACAAATCAACAGTGATTCTCATAGCTCAGCTATCACTCAAGCAAATCTGGTTCCCTCTGTCCAGGCCTCAGTTGAAGAACACTCCACTGCTTCTAGATCCAGAATTGTATTTTCTTTCTCACCTGTCCAATCAGCCTCATCTGGACTTCACAAACTCAAGCTTACTGCAAGGTATCTCCAAATCACATAATGGTCAGGGACTCTTCCTTTTCCCAGACAGTAGTTCACATCTTGTCTGCATCCCAGAAACAGTTTGCATGCCTGCTCTACAATGTTAAATAGAAATATTTCTCCATTTGAGTATGACTCTAAACTTAACCCCCTTTATAACTTCCGCCTCTGTTATTTTACATTTTCTTTCAACCCTTTGTGAAACAGGATCCAATTATTGTACAATAAAGGTGCAATGGTAATTCATTTTAGCTTTCACCGTGGATTCCAAAATCATTTCCTAGATGCATAAAAACTTTGCAAGGCCTTTCTCAAGGGATTATTCTTTCTACATCCTGCAATAAAATATCCAAACTATCCACCTCTGCATGGGATCTAAACTTTGTTTTAGTAGCTCTAACAAAACTCACTTTTGAGTCAACTTCTACTGCAGATTTAAAATTTTGTCACATGTTCTTGGTTATCATCACTAAGCCAGGTGAATTTCTCAGCTTCATGGCCAGGGTTCCACTATACCATAATTAATATTTTCACAAGGGTAAGGAAGCCAAACAATTCCGTCATTCATCCTAAGAGTTTCAGCAGAAATTAATCTGAACCAACTAATACAGCTTTCAATGCCCCCCCCCCCAAGTCATTCTAACGGAAGGAGGGTATTTGCTTATTAAACTGAATCGTCATGGTCAACTAAGAGTTTATCACCACAGAACTCTGCAAAAATGATTCTCAACTCTTCATACCCCCCCCCCCAAAAAAAAAATGAGCAAGAAAGTGTCTAAGCAAGTCTTGCTTAGATTGTCAAATTGCATTACTCTCATTTATTCTCACAATAAAAAACTCACCATCCACTAAACCAAAATCTCACTCAGCTAGATCTGTTGCAACCTTCACAGCCTTCTAAAGGAATCATTCAGTGGAGGAAATACATGCAGTAGTCACATCTGCTACATTGCATACCTTTAAAAATCCAAAAAGCAAGCACAGAGAGTTCCACCAGAGACAATCATCTCATAAGAACACAATCAGCTAATATAAAGACTATATCAGCTCAAAGTAGAAATCGCAAAATAAATTCCATTTGCAAACACAATTTAATGAAGTCTGCTAGATAACGAAAACTGCAAATATAAGTATCTTATTAGATGGACATCCTCCAATAAGAAACCTACTTCAACGCCGACCGCCAATCAAGATCTAAAATTCACAGCATTTCTGTGAGTACAGATGATTGGCTTTGCACGGCGATGTTACTAACTCACTACAAGTGATTTAAGCCTATACATTCTTTAAAACATGGCTTATAACACATCACAAGGAATCTCGACTTATAATTGTAGCCAGAAATGAGTGAAATAATACAATAACAAAATTGGCGCCTACATAAAGTCACATAAATGTGATAGAGGCATATTCTGCTTCAACTGCCAATCATAGCACGTTGTGCAAAGATGATTAGAATGTGGCCAAATGGCATTTGCCAAAACGTAACATTCCCATTGGTTGAAAATCCACAAATATGCAAATACAAAACTTAACAAGCTTACCACTCCCGTTCATTACAAAGGTTTCAAAATGTCACCATAACTCCATCAAATTAGCATTGATAAAAGCCCTGCATTTGAGTCAGGGTGAAAGCACTCGTGATACCTGAATAAAAATTTGGACTGCCATCCTTGTTTTTGCCTTGATTGTTTTTTTTGGATTGAGATTGATAAAAAGTTACCATTCTAAATGGGTTTGATTCCTCCAATGTAAGAGCATAGTAGACTTAGCCAATCACAGCTTAAATTCATCTCCATAGTACTACTATAAACAACAACCAAACATCCACAAGCAACTGCGTACAGAAAACAGTCACTAAAAACTATTCAAACGTCTATTAAATAATATGATTATAAACTTATATAATTATAAAACACTAATATAAATTCTTCACTGGACAAAGCCAAAAAAGAACTACATAAATAAACTAAATAAATGAAACTAAAAATACTTTTGTTAATCTTACTGAGCCAATAACGTGCAAAACAACATTTGTAGCACCAATCAAATTAGAGGGGCATGATATTAGCTGCATAACCATCCCTCCATAATTACTTGA
Source organism: Protopterus annectens (assembly GCF_019279795.1). Lineage (NCBI taxonomy): Eukaryota > Metazoa > Chordata > Ceratodontiformes > Protopteridae > Protopterus > Protopterus annectens. The sequence continues at coordinate 1,016,068,842 of NC_056729.1, forward strand.
TGATCATTGGCTAAGGCTTGGAAAATCACAAGCGCAAATTCATAAAATTAGCCAATAGTGTAAATTTACCAGCTCTACATAAAATATAACATAAACATAATATGCAGACATAAAATAAAACCCTGCAACAAATCAGGCACTCACAATACATTCAAACATAAATCTCATTATCTAACCTGTTGCTACAAATGTTGTTTCATGCATTATTGACTCAGTAAGATTAACAAATGTATTTTTAGTTTAGTTTATTTTGTTTGTTTATGTAGTTCGTTTTTGGCTTTGTCCAGTGAAGAATTTATATTAGTGTTTTATAATTATATAAGTTTATAATCATATTATTTAATAGACGTTTGAATAGTTTTTAGTGACTGTTTTCTGTATGCAATGGCTTGTGGATGTTTGGTTGTTGTGTACAGTAGTACTATGGAGATGAAGTTAAGCTTTGATTGGCTGTTTAAGACTAATATGCTCTTACATTGGTGGAATCTAACCCAGTTAGAATGGTAACTTTTTACCAATGCTAATTTGATGGATTTATGGTGACGTTTTGAACCCTTTGTAGGGAGCGGGAGTGGTAGGCTTGTTAAGTTTTGTATTTGCATATTTGTGGATTTTTAACCAATGGGAATGTTGTGTTTTGGCAAATGCCATTTGGCCGCATTCTAGTTGACTTTGCACAATGTGCTATGATTGGCAATTGAAGCAGAATACACCTCTCTATCACTTTTATGTGACTTTATGTGGGCACCAATTTTGTTATTGTATTATTACACTCATTTCTGGCTACAATTATGAGTCAAGAAGCCTTGTGATGTGTTATAAGCCATGTTTTTAAGAATGTATAGGCTTAAATCACTCGTAGTGAGTTAGTAACATCGCCGTGCAAAGCCGATCAGCTGTACTCACAGAAATGCTGTGAATTTTAGATCTTGATTGGCGGTCGGCGTTGAAGTAGGTTTCTTATTGGAGGATGTCCATCCAATAAGATACTTATATTTGCAGTTTTCGTTATCTAGCAGACTTCATTAAATTGTGTTTGCAAATGGAATTTATGTTGTGATTTCTGCTTTGAGCTGATATAGTCTTTATATTAGCTGATTGTGTTCTTATGAGTATATATAACATATTCAAAATTAATAAAAAATAATAAATAAATATTAATGCCTTAACTCTTAGGCCAAAAGTATTCACAATCACATTAGTACTACAAAAATCATATACATTAACAGTTTAATGTCTGGTTAAATGTGATGGTATTGTTTTATGTATTATTTATAGTTTCTTATCTGATTCTTTTCTTTCTTTATTGGAAATGTATTCCAGTTTTGGAATTGAATGTTTCTGTAATTCAAAAGACATCATTTAATGTCAAAATTATTGATGATTAACATGTCTTAAGAAAGAAAAATGATTGGTTTATGCTTTTAAATTTGGACGTCTATTGGGCAGTTACTTATGATAGGTTCATAGGTTCATAGTTAGATACTAGGCTATCTGCCCTAGGGTATTTATAAGCCTAGCCAGAGTGTATTTGGCTTCCGCCTCCCTATTACATTAGCCTACTGTGCCTCTGTAAAGTAGGTCACAGAAGGTACCCTTTTAAGATTAGTTTACTGTGCCTCTGTCTAGCAGGGACATAGAAGAGATCCCAGGGGTGAATTTGCGATTTCCCATCCACGCGTCCAGATTTCGCTTGAAGAGGGTCAGCGAGGGGCTATGTCTAACATGAATTGGGATTCTATTCCAGAGTGAGGGGAACCTCTGGGAAATGAATATGTCCCTCCAGCATGCCCTATTTATTTTTGTGCTGAGGTTTAGGTCCCTGGAGTGTGTAGCTCTAAGGGACTTGGATTTTTTGAGGTGGAGCATGTCCATTAATTCTGGGTTTGACATGGCTTTGTACGTCAGGCATAGATTGCTTCTGAGTAGGCGGTAAGCAACTGAGTAGAGCCAGAGTTTCTTTAGTCGAGCTGCATAGGACATCTGTTTGTAGCGCATGATCCTCTTGGTGAGGTACCTTTGGGGTCTCTCCAGTTGCTGCAGGTGTCGGGTAAGGTACATCCCAAAAGGGGCATTGTATTCAATTATGGGCCTGATGAGTGACGAGTAGAGGAGCACAATGACCTCTGTTGATCTAGATGCGAACCCTTTTGTGATAAGGTGGGCTATATAGAAGGTCTTTCTAACCACTTTGGCAATGTGATTATCAAAGGAGAGATTACTATCTATGTTGGTCCCCAAATCTCTAATAACTTCTTCCGTACTTAATGGATTACCACCTATGTGGTAATTTGTGGGCACCTTGTTTTTCCCAAAGGGGATGACTATGCACTTTTTAGCATTTAGCTTGAGGCCGTGGCTCTGGCACCAAGCTTCCGTCTCTGTGAGACCCTTTTGGAGGATGCTTGTGTCAGCTGGAGATTCGATTATGGCCCCCAGTTTGCAGTCATCTGCGAACTTTGTCAGCCATAATCCCCCCGTGTTAGCCTGAACCTCAGAGAAGTATATACCGAACAAGAGAGGTCCCAGAATTGAGCCCTGTGGGACGCCACTTGTAACTGGTTTGGATTCAGACATGGCACCTGCGATTCTGACCATGTGGGTTCTATCCCTGAGCCAGTTTGCAACCCATCTTGTGATATAGGGGTTGATATTTAAGCTGGTAAGCTTATTTATGATGCCTGAGTGGGGTATTGTGTCGAAGGCTTTTGCGAGGTCCAGGTAGGTTGTGTGGACTACCTTGCCCTCATCTATGGCTTTGGTAACTGTTTCAAAGAAATCAACTAGGTTTAACAGGCAAGATCTGCCCTTAACAAAGCCGAATTGGGTAGGGTCCAGTGTCTGGAGGCTCCCAATGGCTTTGTTTATGAGTTCCATGATAATACGCTCCATAGCTTTACAGACCAGACTAGTCAGGCTTATGGGGCGATAGTTTCCGGGGTCCGTTGTGGCACCACCTTTGTGCCACTGTAGCTGTACACCATTCTTTGGGTACATATCCTGTAGTAAGGCTAAGTTTGAACAGTGACTTAATGTGAGGGTTCAATTCTTCTTGGAGCTCATGTAAGACACAGCCTGGGACACCGTCCGGTCCCATAGATGCTGTGTTTTTTGCTTTGGAGAGGGCAGCTTTCACCTGTGCATCTGTGATGTCAGGGAGGTTACATTCAGTTGGGATAGGCATTTGCTCCTTTGGGGGGGAAGGAGGGGAGAAGTTTGTGCTGAATCTGTCTGCCAGGATGTTGGCTATGTCTGCAGGTTCGGTATATTTTGTACCGTTATGCAACAATTCAGAGCATATCTGGGAGTTTCCGCCCATCTTCCTGACATAACTAAAGAAGGCCTTGTGATTATCTTTAGTGCCTAGGGCAATTTTTCTTTCGAAGCTGGCCTTTGATGATTTTATGAGGGATCGAAGTTTCTTGCTAATACTGATCAGAGATGCCTTCCCTTTTTGGGATTTTGCTCTGTCATGTAGTAGCTTCCTCCTTCTGTTGTATAGCTTATTTATGGCCGGGGTCCACCAGACCAGTCTCGTGTTTTTGGAGGAGTGAGTCTTGGTTTTATTTGGGATAGCACGATCCATGCATTCCTGCAGGTGCTCATAGAATGCATTTGTAAAGGATTCTGCAGAATGGGCTGTGTTATCCTCTGGCCCAGGGGCTTTGAAGGATTCCACCTCAGTCTTGATAAGTGCAAAGTTGGCTTTTGAGAAATTCTTTACAGTGATTTCCTTGGCTGGGGGTGGGGATGGGATATGGATGTCCAGGGAAATTTGTTTATGGTCTGATCTTACCAATGAGGGGTTTACCTCTGGTGTGGAACATAGAGTCCCCATGTTGGTGATGACCAGGTCGAATATGTTGTTCCCTCTTTTGGGAGTGGTGACCAGTTGTTCCATTGCGTTAGAGTTTATAAATTCAAGGAACCGTTGGGCGAGGGTGTTTGGGCTTGAGTAGTTTTCCCAGTCAATGCTTGGGTAGTTGAAGTCACCCAATAACATAGTGTTTCTAGAGACCTTCATATTCTCCAGTGTTCTCAGGAATGCCAAGTGGGGTTCCTGTAATAGGGAGGGTGTTCTGTAGCAGGCTACAAACTGAAAGGCACTTTTGCCCACTGTTAGTTGCACATGGATGGTTTCCGATGCTTCGTGCAGTGCCACTAACCTGGAGGTGTAGGTATCTTTGATGAATATAGATACTCCCCCTCCTTTTGTGCATTGGTCCGAGTTTTGGGACCAAAACGCATGGTATGAGTTATAACCTGGTAGTGCTGGGGTGCTCTCAGGAGCCTTGAACCAGGTTTCTGTTACTGCACAGACATCGATTTTCTCCATACTGAGGAGAGCCTCGAGTGGGTGCATCTAGAGGTTTAGACTTCTGGCATTGAGTAGCATTACCTTTAGTTTTTTTATCCTTGGGTTGTCTATGGAGGTGGGTTTGTCCTTTGAGCCTTGCCTAAAAAAGGCACTATGGGGGTGGCAAGAGCCTTGGCCAGTATACGAAAGCCTAAGGGTGACATGATGGTGATTGGACAATGAATGGATGTGTATGGGCTTGGAATTATTGTTAAAGGAAAGTTTTTATTGGTTATTACAAGTAAGTGTTTATTATGGAGACAATTTCATTGGTTAAAATGTTTTTTAAATATGTGGGTCTTACGCAATTATTTTATCTGATGAAGTTCCATTGTGTTCAGGATGAAAGCCTATATGTGCGAATAAAAGGATATTCTTACAGTGCGTTGTAAATTTTTTGGTGAATTTTAGACGATTTTCTCTGGTAGAACTCTCTGTGCTTGCTTTTTGGATTTTTGGAGTTCTCAGTATCGTTTGGTACATTGCATACCTTTGCCAAGCATTATAAATTGGATGCGGTGGCTAAATGCAGGCCTTTGCTTGGAGCTTCAGTTCTGAAAGGTATCATGCCATGATTCCACCCAGGAGGCTAGACCCAAAAGTTGGATTGAACAGACAGATGAAATTTGATATGGAAGTCATAAGTGTATCCCTTTTATCCTTATATGTGTGATAAACATACATACACCCCACCCTTTGCCAAAGTGTCATATTACCTCAAGGATTAGCAGCAGGAGTTGTTTCCTTTTCTGTCACCTTTTAGTATTTCTTTCTACACAATTTGGATCTCCTGGTTGATAAACTCAATCTGAGGCTAGCAATGACACAGGAGAATAATTTGATGGAAGAATTTTTAGCTGCTTGAAGCTAAGAGTACTAGTTGATGACCAATCAAAAGCAACAAGTGCTTCCATACCCAGTAGTCATATTGAACAGACTTGGATGCAAAGGATCCAACACTATTTTAAGTACTTTACTTCCATTCTGCAAGAAATACAACTGTAAGCCTTTTATCAACAATTCCTTCAAGTCAGCACAATATCTTTGTAATGCATTACTAATGCCATATATTCATCTTTGTGACTATTTATAATCTTATACAGTTCTTCAGACTGCTCCTTATCTATAATCACATTTCCTCCTTTATTAATAGGGCCAGATGCTGTGCAGTCCAAGTTTCTTACGTGTTATCAACAAATCTCATTTAGCATGGCTGAGTTTAAATTATGCTTTCATGTTTTATAATTATAGTACTCATCATGCATTTGTTTAGAAATACTTTGATGAATTATGTTAATGGTGTTCTTATTAAAATGGTGAAGAAAGGAACTCTTTTGTAGTAGTAAACATTCCAAAGGAAATACTTTTCTCTGCAGCTTCATAGTTTATTTTTACTAGGCAGGCTACCTGTGTGACTACATACAAAATCACCACTCAACCCATAGAATTTAATGGGTAGATTTCCACCTTGCTTAGTCAGATCCATACTGCTTACCCCAGGAGTAAATGTATGGGTATCCATTCATTTGGAAAAGCAGAATTTAAGGAGACCATTATTTTAAAATATCTGACATGTATGGCGAGTTTTCCCACAGGTATGGGATTCTCTGGATCAAGAAACTATTCTGTTTCTTTCAATATTCTGTGCCATACTCATAACCTCATTTTCTTTCCCCTCATATAATTCATCTAATGTACATTCAAACAATCGATCCTCCGAATCTACTGATAACACTCCCTTTGCTTCAGAAACACATGAATTGAAATTAACACTGTTTAACTCATGCAGTTTTCAAATGTAACTTCTGAATACACACTGAAACATTTACCATAGTGTCATGCTCACACAAATGTCAGATCTTTCATTGATATGGTTGTGCCATCTAAAGTTAACTGAAATTCTGAGATTTTGTTCTTCAATATAATACACTGGACACAAAAGCAAATAAAATCATGCACACAAATATATGCACTTTTTGATGTGATAACACAGTTTAGCTACACATACACACACACACACACACACACACACACACACACACACACACACACACACACATTATCCCTCCCCAGTCCCCAGTCCCCAGTCATGATGGGTCCATAGTATACATGCCAGGACTGCTACATGCATTGCTCCTGATATAACTTTTCTATCCTTCCAGAACACTTAACAGTTCGAGTCACTCACACAGCACATATTTTTTTTTACACTGTGTGCTCTATTTTCCCTCTTCATAGCATTAACTGATGACACACAGTCAGCTATGCTGAGTGTCCATGCTCCACGATACTCCACTTACTAAAACATTATCAGTTCTGTCAAAGCAGTAGGTATGCAGGCTGCTACGTAACGTTCCTTGTGATTTATCAGTAACCCATTCCCCTGTTTGCAATTTACTTAGGATCCAGACAGGATATATTAAATGAATGGCACAGTAAAGTGCACTGTACTACATTCAGGCTGACAGAAATTAGATTTTGTTAATTAACTGCACATTTGACAAAATAAAGGCCCAAATTCCAGCTGCACCTTAGATATTCTACTACAGATGGAACATTTAGCAGTACAGAGGCCCATATTCCTTTTGTGCTATAGCCATTACACAGTGCATAGGATATCTGTAAGTCCAGCCAACCATCCACCGACCTAGTTGTTTATATATATATATATATATATATATATATATATATATATATATATATATACATATATATATCTTTATTGGTTTCTTTATTTGTTTGCCTGTTTCCTACTCAACCTATTGCCATTTTATAAGCGATACCTTGTATAGGTTCTCATATCAGTAAACAGCCCAAAGAGGTCAACACAATTATATTTACACAATAATAAAGAAATTCTTTGAGTACTACATCAAAGTAAAGGGAATCTGGCATAATACCTGTAAAAAAATTTCTTCCAAATAACATTTTAAAATTTTGCAGGATGCAGTAGTTAACATTGCATGCTTGTAAAAAAGAGTTATTCACAGCACTGCTGGAAAAGGACATAAATTAGTCTGGAATACTTGTAAACATCTGGATGTTTGCCTTCCTGCTTGCTCTTAAGTGTTGAAGTGCTTTTATTCTGCTATATTTATTACTGCTTGTTAGTAGCCTGATTACATTTGCCTGTTATTCTAACCCTCTTAGTTTTGGTTTTAGCACTTGGGCTTCAGGCCAGTTATTTTACATTTAAGAAGGTTTTTGTGGTCTACACTCTTGTGGGCAAACCCTTATCAAAACCCTGTCTCCCTAAGTCCATCCAGGTTTCAGAACATTATGTCTGGACAATTCCCATCAGTTTGTCCTGCCAGCCTGATTGACATGGGCATACTGAGACAATGTGACAACTGCCTCATGTTCACTGACAACCCTCTTCTCCTTGCACATAATTCTTCTACTTCCAAGAAATGCATCTATTTCAGTAATCTGGAATCCATGCTCTCTCTCACCACAGTCAGTACCCCTGACAAAGAGGAGATTGCCACCACAAACACCACACCACCCACATCACATAATCAAGCACAACACACACACACCTATACAGAGGTCCTCAATAGTAACTTACTTAAACAGCAGAGACCTCCAAAACACACTCACAACCATTCCACACATAACAAACACATCACGGACAGCAGACAACACACTTGTGTCTCACAAACACAGCCCATAAGGCATAACAATAAACTCATAAGACACAACAATAAACCAAACATACTAGTCAATGACAATTCAGTTGTGAAACACACTGATGTCCCCCCTTACCAGGCTCAACAAGGAGAAGATCACGGTCAGTTGTCTGTCAGCTGCCAGCATCCACCACAAAATGCACGCAATTAAGTCTCTCCACAACAGGTACAAGTATGACTCTGTAATTGTTCATGTTGGTCTGAATGACTTGAGACGTACCTCCCTGGACTATATGAAGAGAGACATGATTGAGCTGTTAGAGTATGTGTCCCAGGCAGGTATGACTCTAGTCCTAAACAGCATCCTACCTTCACCAAGAATGTTACCACAATACCAACAAAAAATAATTGACTTCAACAATTGGCTTAGTTTCTGATGTCATTCTAAGGGGATCCAGTATCTGTCTGCCTGTGATGACATGGTTGGGATAGGCCTCAATGCTTTGCCGGAGATGGCCTCCACTTGAAACCCCTGGGATTCAAGATTCTGGCCAAGGCTCTTGCCTCCTCCATTGTGCCTTTTTTAGGCAATGTCCCACAGACAAATGTTCCAGTATAAAAAATCTGTCAAAAAGCAAATTGAAGGTCATGCTGCTTAACATTAGGAGACTTAACCTGAAAATGCACTCAGTGGAGGCTCTCCAAGCACTGGAAGATGCCAAAATTTGTGCAGTCATGGAAACTTGGTTCATGGCTGCAGAGAGCACCCCCTGCCTTAACAGGCTATACCTCATACACATTCCGACCCCAAAATGAGGTCAGTAAGACTAAGGGTGGTGGAGTTTCTATTTTCATTAAAGACAAGCACACCTCCAGACTGGTTTGCAAGCATGATGCACTAAAACATCTCCAGGTGCAATTGACAACTGGCAAGACACACAACCAAATTGTAGCCAGCTATACACCCCTTTCCATGACTCAGGACACCCACTCCTACTACCTGGACTTACTTGACTCTATCAAGGTACCCCATAACACTCTGATCCTTGGTGACTTCAACTACTCCACCATAAACTGGGTGAACTATTCCTGTTGTAATGCACTCACCCAACGATTCCTTGACTTTATCAGTTCTAACACACTAGACCAGCTTGTCTCATCCCCCATAAGGGGAGATAGCATTCTAGACTTGGCTCTCACCAACATGGGCGACTGCTGCACATCCCCATAGTAAGTTCTTCCCTTGTGATAGCAGACCATTGGTCTGTCTCATTCAAAGTGATTATCCCATCCAACCCCCTCAGCCGTAACCAGGCTAAAAAGCTTCTCAAAAACTGACTTCAACCTTCTAAGGGAAGGTATCAGTAGCTTCACACCACTGTCCCCCCTTAGAGGATGCAGACAAATTTGCTGAACAGTATGCCAATGTAGTATACAAGCACCTGTACAATTGCATGGACTCAGCCATACCCAACAGAACTAAAACCTGCTCCTCAAGGAAACACAAACCTATGTGATGGACATCCTCTGTCAACAGGCATTAAAACAAAAGGAAGAAACTGTTGTCCAAGGGTAAAAAAGGCACAAATTCCCAATTGGAAAAACTCCCTCCGTGGCTTCAACAAGCAAATTAGATGACTAGTGAAAACCTCCAAAGCCAATTATGAATCGAAACTAGTCTCCAAAACAAAGGCTAACCACAAAGCCTTTTTCAGTTAAATCAGAAACCTCCATGGCAAAGCCCAAGTTTGTTACAAATTAATTTTTAACAGTACCACTTACACTGATCCTGCTGACTTAGCTGACCTGTTAAGTGCAAACTTCATCCCCCTGACCCCCCCCCAATGGCCCATTTGACATTGCAGATGCTTGCCCCGCACATCACATGTCCATAGATCAAGTGTTAAAGGCCCTGTCCAAGGTAAAGAAAACAGCTTCCACTGGAACTGATAGCATCCCAGGTTGTATTCTGCAACATCTCCAGCAAAAACTAGCCTAGACATTGAGCACCCTGTTTAACCATATCATAGGTACAGGCTTCATTCCAGCAGAGAACTGCCATTGTCATCCCTTTGCACAAAGCTTGGGCATCAATGAAAAGCTAACACAACTTGGTGGAAATCCCTTTCTCATCAAGGGTGGTGGCCAACTGGATCACAGATAGGACCCACAAGGTCAAAATAAGTGCCACCACCTCTGACAGACCTGTCACTAATGGTGCTCCCCAGGGATCTGTCCTGCGAACCCTATTGTTTGCCATCTACTTCTCAGAGGTCCAGGCAAAGACAAAAGGCCTGCGGCTGACCAAGTTTGCAGATGACTGTAAGTTGGGTGTTGTCATTGACTCCCCATTGACTCCCCAAATGATGTTAACATACTTCAAGAGGCTCTCACAGCAACAAATGACTGGTGCCAAAGTCATGGCCTTAATTTAAATACAAAAAATGTATTATCATATAATTCAGCAAAAATACGGCCCCTACTGATTACCACATCAACAGCAACCCCCTAAGCACACAACCTGTGGTGAGAGACCTGGTTACACAGGTTGACAACAATCTCATATTTGACCAAGATGTAGCAGTAGTGGACAGAAAAGCCTTTTAGTAGGTTCATCTCATAAGTAAAGGGATTGCATCCAGAAAAAAGGAGGTTATTACTTTTCTGTACTCCTCTCTCATTAGGCCAATAATTGAGTACAACACTCCATTTAGTATGTACTTCTCCAAACACCTGCAACAACTGGAAAGGCCACATAAATACCTCACAAAGAGAATCCATGGCCTCCAACATCTGTCCTATTTGGACAGGCTCAAATCAGTATCATTCTGCTAGATATCATACAGATTGCTCAGAGGTGATCTCAAGTCTTGCCTACAAGGCAGTCTCAGACCCTGCTATACTAGAGATGCTCCACATCCATAAGTCTAACTCCTCATGTATTACCCAAACAAAAGGCTTAAATCTAATATGTTACATTACCAAAACCTGCTGGAGAGACAGGTTTGTCTCCCAGATGCTGATGGAAAACCACAACATTTTCCCAGGGGTTCCACCTTTGTCTCTCACTGACAGGGGCAACAGGTGTTGACTGAGGTGTCTTTTTTGAGGATAAACTCTTGGCTAGGCTTGTAAGAGCCCCAAGGCCATTAGCCTAGTAATCTCCTATGATCCTTTGATTCTATAACTACTGATCTTTCAGAATTTGAGGTCTAATCATTAAGAACAGAGGACTACAAGACCAGATGAGATGGAGCTGTGCAGGATATCTAAATATGATGTGGATAAAAATGAGCCACGTGATCTCTATGTGGGAAAAATCTATTTTCCAATAAGCACGGCAACAGAAGATTTTTCCCCTCTTCTTCAACAACAAAATACTGCAGTACTACAGCATCTTTAATATAGAACTAGCAATTAATATTTTGGCCACAAAACATTCTAATTTAACAATGTGGGTTCTTCCAGGATTGTAGAGTGTCTTTTGGTGCAATTACAGGTTAGTGGTAGCACTGATTACTACAATCAGTATCTCCTCAAGGCTTTCCTAAATAACAATGAGAAGAAATCAGAGGTGCAACAAATGTACAATGGAGATAGAAAAGACACAGTTAATAATGTACATGTCATAGCTACCAGGCTACTGAAGGATGCTTTTAACTAGGTGAGAAATTAGATGATACTGAAAATGTTGTTCCTGAGACAGCAAAGGCTGAGGATTGCATCACTTTGAAAGAGAGCACCTTTAATAAGGCACTCAGAGTTGAACATGGGTGGCCTATAACACAGAGAGGACTTACAAGTATAATAACATCAGCAGAGATAAAATTATTCCTTATTGGTTATATACTGGCTTTTCTTAAAACAATAACTTCTCCAAACTACATGGAGAATAAGAAATGCCATTAGGAAGCACTGTACAGTTCTACCTTAATATTATTTATTTTATTTATTTGTTGATATTTGATTATCATTAAAGTCCAACTGGGTAGGAGTCCGTTTTCATCTGAGGCCTGGCAGTGGGGAGAAAAACTCTACAGTAATACAAAACATTTTAAAAACAATAATTTTACAATCCTCAAAAATAATACAACAATATTAACAATTTAAATAATTATACCAAATTAAACATAATATGAAAACATTGGTTAAGAATAGATACAAGTTATATGACAATGATTTAACATGTAGTGAAATTTCAGACAGTTTACAGAGAGATTTAAGGTAAATTAGTATAATACAAACAGGAGTTGCAATATGAAGTGAAAGAAAAACAGGCCTCTCATATATTTAGAGAGAAAACCAGGGGAGTGAAATTGATAGAAGTAAGGAAGGGATATAGTTTATCCTGGGGTTGAGCAAGAACAGAGACAGATTTTTAACTAGAAAGTTAGAATGGTTTTGAAGGATGGGAGGGAGGGTATTGACCTGATGGATACAGGTAAGGAGTTCCAGGCCATAGCAACATGGTATGAGTACAGACAATGCCCAGCAGATTTGAGTTTGTGGACGGAAGAGAGTTTTTGTTCTTTTGATTGTAATGAGTGACTAGGAACATAGCTGTGTAGAATGGTATTTAGTACTGGCCAAAAAGTTGGATTCTGGATAATTTTATGTCTGGTAAGAAGCTGTGTATATGTTAGTTGATGGGGTAGTTCTAAAAAATGTAGGCTGTTTAGTGCTCTAAGTGGTGGGTCTGAAAAGACTGTTTGTTCAAGTTTTAATTTTTGTGAACCTGGAGGTTAGTAAAGATGGGAGCACCATAAAGAAGAGTGAAGAGGATATGTAGTGGCAAGTGTAGCTTTAGTTGTGTTGGTGAGAAAGCTTTTGGTTTTGTAAAGCATGACTAGTTTTTAATGAGTTTTTCTTATGCAATTCTCTATGTGCAGGTCAAATTTAAGATTATCATCTACTATTGTCTATTAATCTGCTATGAGAAGTGACTTCAGTGGTTGTATTATGAAAAGAGAGGAATTTAAATTTGAGGGATTTAGGGAAAAAAGTAGTAGTTTATTTTTTGGTGGTTGAACATGAGTCTTGAGTTATAAAGCCATGCTTGAGTGGCTGTTAAAGCTTCCTGAGTAATTTTGTGGAGGTGTGCCATGGTTATGATATGCAAATAAGCATGCAGTCATCTGTGTACTGTACTATGGAGACCTGTTGTTTAGATGTGTTTAGAATATTGGTGAGAATATTAAAGAGGAGGGGAAAAAGCCTTGTGGTACACCAATGGTGACTGGGAGGTGTGGAGAGTAGGCCGAGTTGTGCCATTTTACTGACTGATATCTGCTAGACAGGTAGCTTTTGAACCATAGAAGAGTGAGCTGAGAGAGACCCAGTGAGGACATTTGAAGTAGATGTTTGCAGTGATGAACTGTGTCAAAGGTCTTATTCAAGTCTAAAAATAAGGAGGAGACTAGTTTGCTGTTATCTCTAGCTTTATCGACACTATCTATATAGGTTAGAAGTGCAGTGTTAGTACTATGGGAAGGATGGATGCCATGTTGTGTGGTGGATAGGAGTTCTTCCTGCAGTAGATAGTTTAGCAATTGTTTCTAATTACATTTGTCAAGCATTCTGGAGAGGGGTATAATATTACTATATGTTTAAAGTTAGTAATGTCTGGTGAATTTCTTCCTTTGTCATAGGAATTATGAATGACATTTTCCAGTGAGATGGAACATGGGATCCCTGGACTGACCTATTTATAAGGATTGGGACAGGATAGGCAATGTTTCTGGCTGCTATTTTAAAGTACTTACTTGGAAGGTCATCAAATGAAATAGAGCATGATTTCAGTTTGTTTAAGAGTAGTTTTACATAGGAAGTGGGAACAGGTTTGAAGGTGAAAGTAAATGTGGTGATACATGGCTTCTGGACAGGGTAGGGATTAGATGTTGTGGAATCCTTGGTTAGAGGTGATATACTATCTAAGAAATAAGAATAGAATTGTATTGTGATTTTGACTGGTGAGTTATTGGGAGAGGGGTTAAAGTTTGATTTTTGGCCAGGATGCAAAAATTCCTTAATGGCGGTTCAGAATTTTTGGATCTATATCAGCATCTTGAATGCTGACAATATCGAATCCGATATTGTCGCCTTGAGAATGCCGAAAGTGCAGAACATCGAATGGGTAAACGGAAATCTCCATAAGGGGAGATTTCTGTTTACTTCAATGTAGTGCAGTCTTGGAGTTGGTATATTTAAGTAGCGGTGGGTGTGGGGGGTGCAGGAGAGCTTGCCCTCCTGCCTACACCCTTTAGTTTTTTTTTTTTTTTTTTTTTTTTGCTTGCTATCGGCATTCGAAAATTTAATAGGTCGATCATTTCAGTTCAACATTTAGTGATTCGACCTATTAGATATTCGAAATGCTGATATAGACCCGAATTTTTAGGGTTGTGTTTGCTATTATTCTAAAAGTTGTTATTATAGTATAGTTTTTGTCTTCGTTTATTTGCTTTTAAGTATGATTGTAAATCATTCTGAACTTTTCAACACATTGTGGTCTTTTATATTTTTGCCATTCTTTCTATGCTTTTTCCTCTATCCTGCATTAGCATTCTATTCTTTTTGGATAACCAAACTGCATGATTTTTTTTGTCTCTTACTTTTAGGAGGTGCAGTGCTATTTAAGATATTCAGGAAGCTTGTACTGAATTCATTTACAACATCATCTAAGAGGTAGATTTTTAGGAAGTTCTAGTTAATAGATGAAAGGGTAGTAATGAACATTTCTGGGTTAAACTTGGAAAGGTTGCTTATTGTTTTATACACATGTTGTTTAAGTGGATGCGTGAGATGTATGATTGTATAGATTGGGAGATCATCATTGACAGAGTCTGACATTGTACCTGTGATGGTATATTTGCCAGGGTCTGATAACAGGACCCTGTCTAATAGGGCATTTGATGGCTTGCTATAACATGTGGGACTATTAATTAGTTGTGTGAAACCATATAAGTTCACACTAGATGTAGGGAGTTAGAGTTGACATTCACATCGCCTAGTAATATTTTTTCTTATAGAATTTTTATGGATAGCCAATGAAGGATATTTTCTAGTATAGCTGTATTGTCACCAGAAGGGATGTAAAGGACAGTAATGCATATTTGTTTGTAATTGTTTATTTTCAGGAAAGGAATAAGAAGCTCTATTGAATTGAATGTTGGTACTGGTTTGATGTAAGGGGATTTCAGTTTTGTCATATTCAGCACAAGAGAAAGATTCTTACCCAAAAATATATATTTGTTTCAACTGTCTCAAAGATGGCTATCTTATTGCTTTATATTATTTACGTTTTGTTAACTGACATGCCCATTGGTCAAAAAGCATTGGAAGACACCTTCAGTTGTTCAAAGATAACAAACAATGAACTACTGTTCACTTCATGTTGTGGAGTAAATTAAAGTTAAATTTTGATGGTTTGGGAAAAACTTTGATATGACTGGCTAAATCAGATAGCAAAGATTACAGTGTTGTGATGATGGCTGAAAACAATGAAGTGCTTTTTGAATTAATGATTAGTATTGAAGAAGAAATTCCTGTCTAGAAGTAAGTGGGGAGGTGCACAACATAGGAAATAATCCCTCATTAGTCTCAACAGGCAAATCAGAGAACTATTCAAGTCTTCAAAAGCTACATAGGAGACTAAAATAGCATCCCAAGCAAAGGATAACCAAAAAGCATTTTCTAGTTCTGTCCAAAATCTTAAGGGAGTCATTCAACAGTGTGCTGAGCTGACAGTAGATGGCACTACCTATTCTCAGCCAGAAGAGATAGCAAACATGCTGGCTGATAAATTCAGCTCAGATTTCACCTCCTCATCACCTCCAGTCACATCTCATGAAATACCTCTTACCATTCCTTTGCCTGTTATCACAAAAAAAAAGCAAGTTGTCACTGCACTGTCTAAACCTAGAATCACAGCATCAATGGCCCCTGATGGAATCCCAGGGCGCTTATTAAATAGGTTGAAACATGATTCCACAGATCCAGTCAAATCTCTGTTTAACCTTAATCTCCAGACAGGCTTTGCCCCAGTAGAGTCAAGGACAGCAGCAGTCATTCCTTTGCACAAGGGGAAGCCATCAACAGACTCAGGAAACTACTGACCCATAAGTTTGACTAGCCTCGTATGTAAAGCTTTGGAAAGAATAATCATGGACCTGATTAACAATGACATAGGAAATATCCAGTCTCTAGACCCAACCCAGTTCAGCTTTGTAAAGGCCAGGTCGTGCTTGCTCAATATAGTGGACTTCTTTGAGAAAGTCACCAATGCCATGGATGAGGGTAAGGCAGTGCATACTGCCTACCTTGACCTGCCCAGGGCATTTGACACAATACCCTAACCAGATAATATAGATACATTTTCAAAATTGGGCATAAACCTCTGCATCACCAGATGGAGAGCCAAATGGCTCATGGATAGGACACATGCTGTTAGACTGGGATAATCTACATCCAGCAAGAGCCCAGTCACCAGTGGAGTACCACAAGTCTCAGCATTGGGCCCCCCCTCCTGTTTAGGATATACTACTCAGATGTCAAGGCAAATGTTGATGGCCTTTGGCTGACTACATTTGCTGATGACTGCCCAAATGATGTTGTTATCCTACAGGAAGGTCACAGACTAATGACTGATGTCAAAGCCATGGCCTCAAAATAAATGCAAAGAAGTGCATAATAATACCCTTTGTGAAATGCAATACCCTGCAAATTGCAACATTGACAGCATCCCACAAATAGTGGACCCAGTGGTGAGAGATCTGAGTAATCAGATAGATGGCAATCTGAACACTGACCACCATATGTCCATGATAGTGAGGAAGTTCTCCTATATGGCTCAGCTTATAAGTAATGGCATGGCAACCAGATCTAAGGATGTCATAGTTCCACTGTACTCAGTCCTCATCAGACCAATAATCAAGTACAATGCACCCTTTGGCATGTGCCTTGATAGTCACTTGCAACAGTTGGATTGTCCTCAGAAGTTTATCACCAAAAAACATACAGGGTATAACTAAAATGTCATATGCAGTCTAATTAAATACCCTATCACTGTACTCAGTTTCCTATGGATTACTGAGTGGTGATCTGCACCTGACCTACAAAGCAGTCTCTCATCCAACCCTAATGGAAATGTTGCATATTCACAAAACTAACTGCATGAGGTTTACACACTCCAAAAATCTAAACCTGCTCTCTGACATGAATAGATCATGTTGGAGAAACAGATATGTGTCCCAGAGATTCTCCTCCTCTGAAATATGCTTCCTATTCACGTCAATCAGAGCTTTTCCCTGACCATCTTCAATCATAATCTGGACCAATGGATGGGAAATCAGAAATTCACTGCTAGGGTATCACCCATGTCTCTCACGGACAGAAATAGTCTGTAAAAATTGTCAAGACCTCACTTGCTAACCCTAGTTATCATTCCCCTAGTGATAGAAAACTGGGTAAAATCTGGGTAAAACTGGCTAACCTTGTGAGAGCTCTTGAGCTGTTAGCCTAGTAATCTCCTATGAACCTATGAAACTATGAAATGTATGCAGATGGTTATTATGATGATTGCTGGCCATCCCATTAATGTTACAGTGATGAAAAAAAAAACAATTCATTTGAATGTCAAATAGATAAAGAAAAGATGAGAAGAGTTAGCAATTGGATTGTGATACATATTTCCCTATTAGATGTCTTTCTCAAGAGATTGCTATCGGGTGAAGATTACAACACTGAGGTTTTGTATGACCAACAACTTGCTATAATTCCATTCTGGGAGCAGGTAGTTGAAGTGTAAATTAATATGAGGAATTTGTGTGGTTGCATAGAATATGGACAGCAAAAACTGATTGCAAAGAAAGAAAGTTAGTTTTTAGCATATAATGCTTATTAAGGTGTTTGGGGCAATTTTCAGAAAAATGATGTACTGTTTCTGTAATCTTTACATTTTGTTTATCCGTAAGTTTTAGGGAGAAATTGGCAGAGCATTGGGTGTCAGTGTAATGTTTATGTTCACTTTGTGACAACCTACATGTCATTTTGATTTTGCCACTGTGTGCGTGTATGGGGTGTGTGGGATGTGTGTGGGGGTGTGTGGGGGCGTGTTTGTGCTTGTAACAGTCTCTGAGTAGTACTAACAAGGAAATTCTGTTCCACGTTTACATTTTATATTCTAAGAAGTGTGCTGCTTGTGAACACTAAGTAGCAACTTACCTTTTGACCAACTCACTCCAGCTATGTTTATGACTTTTGTTGCTTCTTTCCTGGTTTTAGCATGAATAATTACTCCATTCCAGCTGGCTGTTTAAGAAAAGTACCTAAAAAGAAAATCAAATCACTTACCGAGCAGTCTTTGCCATTGTTACAGCCTCAGTCTATGCCTCAGCTGATAATGGGCAAATCTGCACTGTTCCTCAAACCACTCACTTATTTCTCCAACTTACTCCTTTGAGGTCCTTTCAGCCAACATGAACCAGGGGTCAGCCACATCCTCTGACAACTGTTAAAGTGCTAGATATGTGCAATGATACAACCATATTCTCTGGGTCTGGCAGACACTCTGGGATAACTGGGACAAGTGACCATTAGACTGAGCAGGCATACCTCCATCAAGTCAGCCCACTTATGCTGGAACTCCTATTAAATAAAGTTAAACATTGTTCTTCTAATGCAGTTATTAGTGTTAAAAAAGATGAGTTCCTTACTTTGAATCGACAGGCATTACAGGCAGTAAATCCTGGTATGCAAATACTTTACATCTGGGCATTCCCTGTAAAATTATTCCTCAGGAAAAAGGGTCTAATGATTCTGATTTTTGCAGCGATAGGACTTCTTTGTCTGTAGATTCCCAACCCCAACCCTCTGACTGGGAGGAAAACTTTAATTCTTATCCTCATCTGGAGGAAATTTCTTTTAATCAGCCATTTGCCAGGATAAATGAGGTACTTTTATGGGAAACCCTGAAAGGAGGAGATATAATTATATGCTACAAACGGATATACCTGATATTTCACCCATTCCTCCTATACTGCCAGCTCTGCAGGATGTGCTGAATGCTACCTGTGCTTATCAAAACTAAATCAAAAACAAAAGAGGATGAACCAAACCACATCAGGCAGCAGATAAAAATGAATTCTGTTTAATAGTAAGCGCTTTCGCAGCACAACAAGCTGCTTCATCAGACACACAAGAAATGCAACGCCTTGTGTGTCTGATGAAGCAGCTTGATGTGCTGTGAAAGCACTTACCATTAAATGAAATTCTTTTTTATCCACTGCCTGCTGTATTTTGGCTCATCCTCTTTTGTTTTTGGTTTACTTGTGTTCAGTTGTTGGTTGAACCAATTATCTACACCACAGTCTTGTTCTTTGCTATCTGTACTTATCCTGATGCCCATCCATCAGTCCCTAAAAAAAGGGGATAAACTATGTAAGGCACCGTAGGTATATATTTGGAAATATATACTCTGTTATATGGACAGTCTGAGGAAAATTTCTTCTACTCTTCCTAGAGAAGGCTTTTTAACCAAGCTATTTCCAGGTATCTAAATATCCTTGGAAGTATGTGTTTGATTGCGTAAGACCACTGGTAATGCTAGAGTCCTGAAAAGATATACTTTGGTATGTAAACAAAAGTTTGCAGCTGGAAGTCTAAAATTTGGATTCAGCTCTAGATATGGAGGCATTGTTTGGCCCTTTTCTAGTAAACAAAATGCAAAAAGAGATGGCTGGAGGCATAACTCTCAACCTCTTAACATATGAAATCTGGACAAAGCCTAAAATAATGGGGTGACAAATGCCCAAAAAAAATAGGAATAGATTTTAAACATTGCTCTTATAAACTTTGAAACTTGCTGGAATAACAGGTTTTGCATTAACATCCATTTTTTGAAGAGTCTGAAACTCAAATCTATGTCTTTATTTAATGTCTTCAATCTTTAGTGATTTGCCAGAAAACAACAAATTTTATGAGGGACACACCAAAAATATGAGGTAAAAATCTGGACATTCTGGGAAAATTTGGACAGTTGCAAAATATGGCTGAAGAGTAATAAAAAATGAAAAATATGGGGTTCTTTGAGATAAAGGGACAGAACAATTGCACAGAATGACTGTGCCAGCATTACTTGCCCTCTTCTCCCACCTCAACCTATATCTCTACAAACCTCCGCCCAAAAAAAAGAAAATGGCCCTCGACATCCTCCTTTTGCATAATATTGTTTTGGACTCCTGGGTATTAAAAGTGGTGCAGGAGGCACTAGATATAAAAACTTCCATCCGGGGGAATACCTCCCCATCCTGCAAACCAAACAGAATTTTTTTCCTTAAGTTCTTCTGTTTTTACACACCTAGGGAGGCAGAGAACCAATGTCTTTTAGTCCAGAGAGGCAAATGCTTCTTTTAGATCTTTCCTTTCAAATCATGTGCGTGGAAGTTCCAAAGCTCAAACATGTTGATCTTCCAGAAACTGTTACCTCTCATTCCTTGTGAGTTACTTGGTAACTTTAGACCTAAAAGATGCTTATGGCCAAATTGACACAGGCTTCAGTAAATGTCTGAGTTTTTTTGTTTCTTGTTCACATTATCAGTTCTTTGCATTACCCATTCGTTTATATACAGCTCCAAGGCTATTCAGAAACTGTCTAGCCCCAGTTGTACCTTATTGGAGACTGAATGGCATTCAGATCTTTCCTTACTTAGACAACTTGTTTATCATTGCTGAGTCCACATTCAGAATGCAATACTCACTAACATGGGTTAGTTCTCTTATTTAATACTCACTAAAGTGGGTTAGTTCTCTTATTCAATACTCACTAACATGGGTTAGTTCTCTTATTGAATACTCACTAACGTGGGTTAGTTCTCTTATTCAATACTCACTAACGTGGGTTAGTTCTCTTATTCAATACTCACTAACGTGGGTTAGTTCTCTTATTCAATACTCACTAACGTGGGTTAGTTCTCTTATTCAATACTCACTAACGTGGGTTAGTTCTCTTATTCAATACTCACTAACGTGGGTTAGTTCTCTTATTCAGTACTCACTAATGTGGGTTAGTTCTCTTATTCAATACTCACTAACATGGGTTAGTTCTCTTATTCAATACTCACTAACATGGGTTAGTTCTCTTTTGACCAGTCTGAGCTTCCAGATAAATAATGCAAATCCCTCCTTGACTTCATCTCACATGATTGTGTTTCTGGGATGCCTTATAGATTCTTCTCTTCAAAAGGCTTTTGTAACAAAAACAAGCTGGTTCTTTATCTGTAATTTTCCCTGAACTTCTCAAATCAGTCTGATACTTCTGCAAGAGAAATTCTCAGAATCCTAGGGACCATGGCGTCTATGCATCTCATGATAACTCTTGCAATATTCTACAGGAGAAAAACTAAACACACAGATTCCATATTTACATTCTCTGGAGTGTTAAATTCCGGCTTTGTCCTTCATAAAAATGGAATTGCTTTGTGAGGATAACATACTCAACTAAATCCAGGTCTCCCCTTCTTTACTCAGTCCCCAAAGCAATCTGTCAACACAGACATGTCAGAATTTGCTTGGGGAGCAGTTTCCAGAGGGGGAAAGGTGCAGAGTCTGTGTTATCCTTCAGACAGACCAAATCACATCAACCAAAATGAGATGTTGGCTGAGATCCATGTCCAACACCATTGATGCTAAGGACCTCTTTCACTGATTACAAGCAATGCCGCAGTCATGTGATATATCAATAAGCGGATAGATACAAGGTTGTACCTCCTATGCAGGCTAGCATTGGAGGCTTGGGAGCTAGTTCTTCAGCATATCTTAATTTACATTCTGTCAGAGTAAAACATAGTGAAGTCATTTTGGCTCAAATACTGACCTGATACATGGTGGACAACAAGCTGTAGTATATAATTTACCTGTCTTCTTAAAGCAACTTAAAATTTTCTATAAGTGAACTGTTTTTTTTTCTCTTTAGTAGAGCCAATATTGTTAAAAATAGAGACCAAATTACTTACAATCAGCCTTGGTGGGAGCTTGGTTGTGCGGTAAAAGCTCTTGGATCAAGTTTTAGCTGGTTTGTGCAGATCTGTTTTAATTATTTGGTTCCTGGTTCTCATCCGTGTTTAATTAACTCTATATAATACTGGGCAAAAACATGTTTAATTAACTCTATATAATACTGGGAAAAAACATTTTACTGGACATTTGGGCTCAAAAATTGGATGATATACAATGGACAACAAGCAGTAGTATCTGATTTGCCTGTTCTCTTACAGAAGCCTGAATTTTCCATAAGTAAACTGTTTTTTATTTTTTTGTTTTGTTTTTTAGTTGAGATACTATTGTTAAACGTGGGGGGACAAAGCACTTCAATCAGCCTTGGTGGGAACTTGGCTGTGTTGTAAAACCACTTGGATCTGGTTTTATCTGGTTTGTACAAATATATTTTACTGATTTGATTGCTATCCTGGTCTTTCTTAAATTAACTCTAATAGATCAGTGGGCCAAAACATTTTCATGGCCATTTTGGTTCACATGCTGACCTGGTATACTGTGGAATTTTCTGTAAGTAAACTCTTTTTTGTCTTTTAGCCAAGGCAATTTTGCTAAAAGCAGAGGCAAAACTACTTACAACTATTTGTCTGACTTCTTACAGTAAGTAGCTTGAATTTTATGATTTTTTTTTTATCTGAGGCAGTATTTTTAAAAGTAAGGATTGAACACTTGCAATCAGCTTTTGCAGCAGTATGGCTATGTTGTAAAAGTACTTGGATCTTGTTTTATCTATTTTGTACAGATCTGGTTTACTGATTGTATTGCTATCTTGATCTTTATTTAATTAACTCTGTATATCACTGGACCAAAATATTTTCCTGGCCATTTTGGCTCACATAGTCACACCAAATACTTGGCAGCAAGCTGTAGTATCTGATTTGTCTGGCTTCTTACAGAAGCTTGACGTTTCTGAAAATAAACTGCATTTTGTTATTTAGACAAGTATATTGTTAAAAGAAGAGGACAAAGCACTTGGAATCAGCCTTTGTGGGATTAGCTGTGCTGTAAGCGCTCTTGGATCTAGTTTTATTTTGTTTGTACAGATGTGTTTTAATGATTGGATGTCTATCCTGGTTCTTGTTTAATTAAATCTATATATCTGGGCCAAAACATTTTCCTGGCCATTTTGGTTCACATGCTGACCTGGTATACTGTGGACAACAAGCTGTAGATCTGATTTGTTGGACTTCTCACAGCAGCTTGAATTTTCTGTAAGTAAACTATTTTTGCTTTTTAGCTGAGACAGGATTGTTAAAAGTAGAGGCAATAGCATTTGCAATCAGCTTTGGTGGGAGCTTTGCTATGTTTGAAAGGCTCTTGGATTTGGTTTTATTTATTTTTACTGGTCTGTTTTTCTGACTAGATTGCTATCCTGGTCTTTGTTTAATTACCTTTTCATGCCAATTATGGCTCTCATTCTGACCTGATATTTTGTGGACAACAAGATGTAGTAATAATATCAGATTTACTGGCTTCTTATAGCACCTCGAGGTTTCTGTAATCAAACTGTTTTTTGTTCTTTAGCCTAGACATGATTGTTAAAAGTAGAAGCCTAAGGACTTACAATCAGCTTTGGTAATAGCATGGCTGTGTTGTAAGAGCTCTTGGGTTTGGTTTTATCAGGTGTGTACAGATCTGTTTTACTGATTGGATTGCTTTCCTGATCTTTCTTTAAGTAGCTTTGTATTATTGAAACAAAACTTTGTCCTGGCCATTTTAGCTCACATGCTTCATACTACAGCATGAAGTTTTGGTAATTAATCTGTTTTTTGGTCTTCATTCAATGCAGTATTATTAAAAGTACAAGCCAAAGCACTTACAATCAGCCTTGGTGGGAGCTTTGTTTTGTTGAAAAGATCCTGGTTCTGTTTTGATCTGGTATATCTAAGCACCGGCTTCATCTCAGCTGAATGAAAAACAACCATCATTATCCCCCTGCACAAAGGTGGTGCTTCTACTAATCTGGGAATTACAGACCTATTAGCCTGACTAGCCTTATCTACAAGGTCATAGAGAGAATCATCATGGACCTTATCAACAAAGATATAATTAATCTTCAAACATTAGATCCTACCCAGTTTGGATTTGTCAAGGGGAGATCATGTTTGTTAAACCTGGTGGACTTCTTCGAAACAGTTAAAAGGGTCCTGGATGAGGGAAAATCTATGCATACAGCCTACCTAGACCTGGCCAAGGCATATGACACTATCCCTCAGACAGGCATCATTGACAAACTCTCCCAGATAGACATTAACCCTGATATCAAAAGGTGGGTTGCAATCTGGCTGTCTGATAGAACCCATACAGCCAAAATAGGGGAATCCACTCCCAACAGCAGACTCATTACCAGTGATGTCCCACAGGGATTGGTCCTGGGACTTCTACTGTTTGGAATCTATTTCTCCGAAGTACAAGCTAAAACCAAGGGACTGTGGCTGACAAAGTTTGCTGACTACTGCAAACTAGGTGAGGTCATAGAATCTCCAAATGATGCCAACATCCTTCAAGAAGGTCTTAGGCAAAAAAATGATTGGTACCAAATTATCATTCCTTTTGGCAAGAGTGATATTCCTGCAAATTATCACATTAATGACAATACCCTAAGTACAAACTCAGTGGTGAGAGATCTGGGCACTCAGATTGACAGCAACCTTGCCTTTAATCACCAATTCTCCAGAGTGGTAAGAAGGGCACTCTGTATGGCTCACCTCATGGTGATAAGGGCATTGCCTTGAGAAAAAGTGAAGTTATCACCTCCCTGTACTCGTCACTCATTAGGTCAATAATTGAGTACAACGACCCTTTCGGCATTTACCTTTCAAAGCACCTGCAGAAACTGGAAAGACCACAAAGGTTCCTCAGAAAGAAAATTCAAGGTCTTCAGCAGTTATCCTATGTGGATCGACTGAAATCACTGTCACTCTATTCTGTTTCATACAGACTAATCAGAAGCAATCTCTGCCTTGCATATGCTGCACATCCACAAGTCAAATGGCACACGGGTTACTGGTATGAGATATTAATAGAACCTGCTGGAGGGACAGATTTGTCTCCAAGAGGTTACCACACCTTTGGAATAGACCCCCACTTCACATCAAACAGAACACAACACTGGCTCTCTTCAAACACTATCTGGATTATTGGATGGGTAACCGTAAACTTTCCTCATGAGTTCCACCATTGTCCCTCTTGGACAGGGGCAATAGGTGCTGATTATGGTAACAAGAGTAAACTTTGGCTATGATTGTAAGGGCCCTCAGGTCATTAGCCTAGTAACTTCCTATGATCCTGTGTAGAAATCTGTTTTACAAAGCAGATTGCTGTTATGGTTTTTGTTGAATTACCTGAACATATCACTTAGCCAAAACATGTTCCTGGCCAATTTGGCTCATGCGAAGACATAATATAAAGTGAAAAAAAGCTGTAGTATCTGATTTGTCTGGTTTCAAGCAGCAGCTTGAATTTACTGGTAGCAAACCTTTTTGTTCTTTATCTGAGAAAGGATTGTTAAAACTAGAAGCCAAACCACTTACAATCAGCCTTGATGGGAGCTTAGCTGTTTTGTAAAATCGTATGGATCTAGTATTATTTGGTTTGAACAGCTCTGTTTTACTAACTGGAATGATATCCATGGCTTTGTTTAATTAACTCTGTTCATAACTGGGACAAAACATTTTCCTGACCATTTTGGCTTACATGCTGACCTGATATACTGTGGACAACAAGGTGTAATACATGAGTTCTCTGGCTTCTAAATTAAAAGAAGATGTCAAAGCACTTATAATCAGTATTTTTGGGAGCTTGGCTATTTCATAAAAGCTTTTAGATCTGGTTTTATCTGGGTTGCACACACCTGTTTTACTAACTGGATTATCCTGGTATTTATTTAATTTCCTTTATATATTTATTTATTTATTGATTGATTGATTGACATTTGATATATCACTGGGGCAAAACATGCACTGGACCATTTTGGCTTACATGCCAAACTGATTGACTATGGAATATAAGCTGTACTATCTGATTTGACTGGCATCTTACAACAGCTTGAATTTTCTGTATGTAAACTATTTTTTGTTCTTTGTCTGAGAGACTATTGTTAAATATAGTGCTCAAAGCACTTACATTTAGCCATGATGGTCACCTGCCTGTCTTAAATAATCTGTGGGATCTGGTTTGACATGCTTGCAAGGCTCTTTGATGATTCCCACAGAGCTCAGCAATGCTTGGTGTCCGCCTATGTCTCTGAAGTGATTTTCTTTCATCATGTGCCATTCAGGCAAAAGTAATTAGTTGTATTTAAAAATTACACTTCCAGAAGCTATTTAAGTGGTCAACTACTGATTTCTTATTTTATTGGTGTATTTATCTGTCTTTAAGGCTAAAATTACTGCTTTTTCTCATACTGTCTTGCTATTGGCTTGACTGACTTGAGATCACCTTGTCTCCCTAGTTTGTTAAAGTTGTTTTGTGGTATCAAACACTCTCAAGCAATGTTTTTTGTGCTTTAACATTAATGGGATTGGGATATTCCATCTTGTAGCAGTAGGTGGTGGTCTGGTCTAACTGATAAGGGAAACACAGAAGAAAGCTGTAAGGTTATTTCCACAGAGCTCAGCAAACCTTGGCACCTTGCCTGTGCTTAAATATGTGTTTCCACTGAATCCAGTGCCTTCCAGGCAAAAGTAAGCTCTTAAACAGAAATATGCCACTTGCTTTCCACTGTTTAACAGACTGCTGCTTCTACATTTTTTTATTATTTTCTATGCATCTATCTGCTGTTCTGCAACAAATTACCTGTTCTCCTTACTGTTTGGTACTTGAACTGTTCTGTCTTGTAATCACCTTGTACTGAGATAAGTTAGCTAGGGAATAAGTTTTAGCCGCTTTGCACTTGATGGTGCTTTTTTGCTGCTCCTTTACATTAAGAAGACTAAGTGTGGCAGAAGGTTTTTGTTTAGTCTGTCTGAGATGGGAAGTGCTCCAGAGACCCTCAACATGTAGTCATTTATTGGGCAAAGGGTGCAGGAGTTAGATTTCATCTTCATTCCTGCTTTTGTTTAAAAATTAAGTGAATTTGCATTCAGCTGCTCACCACACAGCAGTGGTTGGCAGTGTACTGTACAGACACAACTTCCTGGACAGTCATGTTTACCTAGAAGACTAGTACTAGAACTGTAACCTGCAATTTAGTGACACATTGCACGGAGTTAAGCTCAGAGCAGCTAGCTTAAGTATCATATACCACTAATACCATATCTTTGCACTATCTAATACCACATTCTAGCACTATTCAGCTCATCTCCACCCTAGTAGGACTCTGTAAAGTCCATTCCTCAAACCTTAATATCCCACCCAAATACAGGTCCATGGAACATTGATATGCAATTTTCAAATGTTTCTGTAGCCAGCCTGGTAGGTATGGGCATCCTGAGACAATGTAACAATTGTCTCATATTGACTTACAACCTTTAAATCCTGAAAAAAATAACAAAGTATGCAAGGGATGTATATACACAATTTCCTTGGAGGCAAAAATCTCACATACAAACAAGGTTGTCAAGAATACACTCACTACATCCACCTCACAGTGTCCATACACACACTCACCATCTTATGCTGAGGCACTAAAAAGCCCTCCCCAAACTTGAAAGACCTCCTAAGCCTGCATATATCAACACCTATCCTCAGCAATCTCTAAAACATACAACAAAAGCAACACCAAACACCACACATAAGCCTACACTCAATGGACCCACAAAAACAAAGCCCAAGACAAGGGCTCCAATGGACTCCATTATACAACACACAGATGCCCCACTCACCAGACTGGACAAGGAGAAGATTATGGTCATTTGCTTACCTGTAGCCAGGATCAACCAAGATACACACACACTCAAGTCATTTCACCACACGTACCAATATAAATCTGCCATTGTCCATATGTGAGTAAATTACCTGAGACATACCTCTCTGAGCTATACGAAGACAGAGATTATGGACCTCTCTGAATATTTGTCTCAGGCAGGTATGTGGCATGCATTGAGCAGCATTCTACCTTCACCAAGGATGATTCCACAATATGATCAAAAAGTGATTGACTTTAATAAATGGCTTAGTTTCTTGTGTCAGTGTAGCAAGCCCTCCCCAAACTTGAAAGACCTCCTAAGCCTGCATATATCAACACCTATCCTCAGCAATCTCTAAAACATACAACAAAAGCAACACCAAACACCACACATAAGCCTACACTCAATGGACCCACAAAAACAAAGCCAAGACAAGGGCTCCAATGGACTCCGTTATACAACACACAGATGCCCCACTCACCAGACTGGACAAGGAGAAGATTATGGTCATTTGCTTACCTGTAGCCAGGATCAACCAAGATACACACACACTCAAGTCATTTCACCACACGTACCAATATAAATCTGCCATTGTCCATATGTGAGTAAATTACCTGAGACATACCTCTCTGAGCTATACGAAGACAGAGATTATGGACCTCTCTGAATATTTGTCTCAGGCAGGTATGTGGCATGCATTGAGCAGCATTCTACCTTCACCAAGGATGATTCCACAATATGATCAAAAAGTGATTGACTTTAATAAATGGCTTAGTTTCTTGTGTCAGTGTAGCAAGCCCTCCCCAAACTTGAAAGACCTCCTAAGCCTGCATATATCAACACCTATCCTCAGCAATCTCTAAAACATACAACAAAAGCAACACCAAACACCACACATAAGCCTACACTCAATGGACCCACAAAACAAAGCCAAGACAAGGGCTCCAATGGACTCCGTTATACAACACACAGATGCCCCACTCACCAGACTGGACAAGGAGAAGATTATGGTCATTTGCTTACCTGTAGCCAGGATCAACCAAGATACACACACACTCAAGTCATTTCACCACACGTACCAATATAAATCTGCCATTGTCCATATGTGAGTAAATTACCTGAGACATACCTCTCTGAGCTATACGAAGACAGAGATTATGGACCTCTCTAAATATTTGTCTCAGGCAGGTATGTGGCATGCATTGAGCAGCATTCTACCTTCACCAAGGATGATTCCACAATATGATCAAAAAGTGATTGACTTTAATAAATGGCTGAGTTGCTTGTGTCAGTGTAGCAAGCCCTCCCCAAACTTGAAAGACCTCCTAAGCCTGCATATATCAACACCTATCCTCAGCAATCTCTAAAACATACAACAAAAGCAACACCAAACACCACACATAAGCCTACACTCAATGGACCCACAAAAACAAAGCCCAAGACAAGGGCTCCAATGGACTCCATTATACAACACACAGATGCCCCACTCACCAGACTGGACAAGGAGAAGATTATGGTCATTTGCTTACCTGTAGCCAGGATCGACCAAGATACACACACACTCAAGTCATTTCACCACACGTACCAATATAAATCTGCCATTGTCCATATGTGAGTAAATTACCTGAGACATACCTCTCTGAGCTATATGAAGACAGATATTATGGACCTCTCTGAATATTTGTCTCAGGCAGGTATGTGGCATGCATTGAGCAGCATTCTACCTTCACCAAGGATGATTCCACAATATGATCAAAAAGTGATTGACTTTAATAAATGGCTTAGTTTCTTGTGTCAGTGTAGCAAGCCCTCCCCAAACTTGAAAGACCTCCTAAGCCTGCATATATCAACACCTATCCTCAGCAATCTCTAAAACATACAACAAAAGCAACACCAAACACCACACATAAGCCTACACTCAATGGACCCACAAAACCAAAGCCAAGACAAGGGCTCCAATGGACTCCGTTATACAACACACAGATGCCCCACTCACCAGACTGGACAAGGAGAAGATTATGGTCATTTGCTTACCTGTAGCCAGGATCAACCAAGATACACACACACTCAAGTCATTTCACCACACGTACCAATATAAATCTGCCATTGTCCATATGTGAGTAAATTACCTGAGACATACCTCTCTGAGCTATACGAAGACAGAGATTATGGACCTCTCTAAATATTTGTCTCAGGCAGGTATGTGGCATGCATTGAGCAGCATTCTACCTTCACCAAGGATGATTCCACAATATGATCAAAAAGTGATTGACTTTAATAAATGGCTGAGTTGCTTGTGTCAGTGTAGCAAGCCCTCCCCAAACTTGAAAGACCTCCTAAGCCTGCATATATCAACACCTATCCTCAGCAATCTCTAAAACATACAACAAAAGCAACACCAAACACCACACATAAGCCTACACTCAATGGACCCACAAAAACAAAGCCCAAGACAAGGGCTCCAATGGACTCCATTATACAACACACAGATGCCCCACTCACCAGACTGGACAAGGAGAAGATTATGGTCATTTGCTTACCTGTAGCCAGGATCGACCAAGATACACACACACTCAAGTCATTTCACCACACGTACCAATATAAATCTGCCATTGTCCATATGTGAGTAAATTACCTGAGGCATACCTCTCTGAGCTATATGAAGACAGAGATTATGGACCTCTCTGAATATTTGTCTCAGGCAGGTATGTGGCATGCATTGAGCAGCATTCTACCTTCACCAAGGATGATTCCACAATATGATCAAAAAGTGATTGACTTTAATAAATGGCTGAGTTGCTTGTGTCAGTGTAGGGGGGTTCAATTCCTGTCAGCCTGGGAGGACATGGTCAACAGAACACATTGATTTGCCAAAGATGGCATGAACCTGTCCTCCCTCTCCCCAGGCTTTCAGATTTTGGCTAAAACTTTATCCACCCCCCTTAGGGCTTTTTAGGCAATGCCAAAGTGACAGAACTACCAACATAAGAAATAAAACAAAAAGGAACCTAAATGTTTTACTACTCAATGGCAGGAACATTAAAATATACTCCATACCCTACAAGCTCTCCTCATTCTAGAGAATATAGACATCTGTGCTATTATGAAGACATGGTTTAAAGCAAAGCCACAGAAACTACTCAGTCCGTGCAAGACTACATTGCCTTCCACACATTTAGACCATCAGGTGCACAGTCAGAGACTAAAGGTGGAGGTGTCACAGTTTACATTAGCAACAAATATACCTCAAGGTTGGTTAAACAGGATGATACCCTGGAGTTCATCAACATGCAAATCACCTTAGATAGAGTCTCTAAAAATATCTTAGGAAGCTATAGGTCACTATTTATGTCACAAGAATCTATCAACTCTTATTTTGACCTATAGGAGGCACTCTCCATCCAACTAAACACTCTATTCATGGGAGAGTTTAACTACCTCTCTATAGACTGGGAAACATGCACTGTCCCCCAGCTTGCAGGGCCCAACTGTTTTAATGACTTTATTAAGACAAATACCCTTGATCACTTAGTGCACACCTCAATCAGAGGTTCAAACATACTGGACCTAGTTCTCACCAGTAAGGGATGGTGCTGCACACCACCTCTCCCCCATGAAACATACTTACTGATGAGGACGGATCACAATGCTGTCTAATTTAAAATAAAAATCATCTTGGAAAACCAGCAAAACCTATTAGGAACTATAATAAAGCAAACTACATTCTATTAAATGACAATTTGTCAAAATTCAATGCCTACCTAACTCAGGGTTTACAATGGCCTGTGCAGAGGTATTCACAGAAACATTGCACAAATATGTAAATGGCTACAAAGAAGTTGCTGTACCTACCAGAAGTAAGCTAAAAACAAACCCCAGAACAGGACATATGAGAAAAAAAAAGTCATTGCCAAAGTCACAAAAATAAACTTTCATCATGACAACAGCTCACTAATTAAACTAAACAGGAAACTAAGAGAACTAATTAAAACTAACAAGACCGATTACAATGAAAATATTAAATGGGTGCAGCACAGAAAACCAAAACCAAACACTAAGATATAAAAAAGTTGCCAATTTATTGCCAAAATGCGCTTTCGTCCCTGTTGTAGGGACTTCATCAGATTACTAAAATACCAGCTTCAGCCACTCTATTTATAATACCATCCTCACATTAATTTAAACACAAGCAAATAGGGTAATTGATTAATGAGAAAATTTAAAGAACCATCTTATTAACTTGTGAGTGCACTAAAACCTATAAGGTGGAAAACGCAAAAAAAAAAACATAATAAAATATTCAGGATATCCCCAGAGTCTATTATAAAACAGTATTAAAAGGCATATCCAATTAAATAAATATCATAGATTTATAGGACATCTGCCTCCTCATTTAGAATTGGTCTGAGTGAAACTTGATCATTTGAAACTGGGAGGAGCATGGCATTTAGCTTGAGTTGCCATACAAGTTCCCTTTTCATAACCATCCTCTTCCAGTCACCACCTCTGGGGTTAATTTTAATAGTTTCTAAAATACCAAAGGTAAATCACTTAAAATTACTACAACTAATAGAATGTTTGAACAGAGGAAGTAATGTTATGCAAATGTTCTTATATCCTTGTTTTCAATGCTTTCTCAGTCTTTCCTGTATAGAATGCTGGACAGTCATCACATTTGGCTAAATAAACTATTCTGTTGGTGCCGCAATGCCCATTCTGAAACATTACCCTAATGTGAAGCTTGCTGTCTATGGGTATACTTTGCTCCATGATCATGTAAGAACATTGCCTACAACTATCATAGGAAACAGTTCCCTTATTCGTGGATGTCATGTTATGAGTTCTGTCCTCAAAAAGTTGTTTAAAATGTTTCCCCGTCTTGTAAATGAAAACTGGTTCTTGTCCTACCCGGTCAAATATATAATTGTTAATCCTAAAAATGTTCCATTTCCTTTTTTACAGTGCCTTTAATGTCACTAGTGAAATGATCATATTCCAAAACTAGTGCTTTCTCAGATTTAACTTCTCAATTGTGCCCCCCCCCCCTGATTTTTTCATGCTGATACCTAACAAAGGCTTATACCTTGTCCCCCATCCTTGGTATACTTTTTTGATGTGGAAATCAACCATCTTTTCTGGATAACCCCTATTGACAAACATCTTAAATTTCATCAATTTGTCCCATAAATCCTAATGGTTTGCTCTCATCCTAGATATTTGAATAGCCTGCCCCTTTACCAAACTTTTCTTTTGAAAATGTGGGTGGTTACTGGAATAGTGCAGATATCCATTGCAAAAGTTTTTTTTTTCTGGATATATTTTATTTAAACCAACAGCCATATGGGAAATGGAAGTGTCTAAATAACTAATCCTTTCCTTATTCCAGCAATGTGTAAACTTAAAATAGTTGGTACAACTGTTTAAATACTCTAGAAACAATGTTATCTCATTCACAGAACCATCCCACAAAATAAGACCAATTACAAGCTCAAGATAGCTTCTCAAACTAAAGACAACCACAAGGCCTTCTACAGCAATAACCAAAACTTCAACAGTGTCCAGAACTAGTAGTAAATGGTACCACCTTCACTGAGCAGAGTGACATAGTGAATCTTGCTAACCTATATATTTAGCTCTGACTTCACCCCCACTCCCTCCCCCGCCACACCTTTTGAAATCCCTACCAGCATAACCCTCCCCAACTATCATCAGAGAGCAGGTCATAGTGGTGCTCACTAACACTAAGAATGCAGCCTAAATTGGGCCCGGCAATATCCCAGGTTCCTCCTAAATAACCTGAAATATGACCTGACAGCTAAACTTGACTTACTTTTCAACTACAGCTTCAAAACAGGCTATGTACCAAAGGAATGGAGGATGGTGTGATAATGTGAGGTAATGCCAGCTATGTCAGAGAGGGTAGAGCAGTGCATGTGTAACATATGCTAGCATAACAAGCTGGAGTTTTTTTTAAAGAATTTTATGCCATTTGGAAATCAAACAGATTTGTAAAGTTGCTTGTGTTAAAAATGTATCAACAATGGGTTCTGCTTGACAGAAAACAAATATACACTTATGTTAGACTGTACTGTAACTGATGAAATGTATATATTTCAACATGGCATTCTGGAAGGGGAGGGATTAAGCTTAGCCCAGCTAACCTTAAGAAAATAGCCTGAAATTAAATTATTTGCTTTAGGCCATAAAGTTTTATCTCACAGGCCTGAATGTAGCCAGAGATGCAATTGCTGGGCTGGTATCCTGCTCTTATTGTCCTTAGTGGTGAACTAATGGCTACCCAAGGGTTCCAGAAAATGGAGAATGGCTGGTTATTCTCTGCAGGAAGTATGAAAGGGTTGCACTTGTTTGACAGTCTCCATATGCTATAATAAGCATTAGCAAAGTTCTAGCTGTGTATTGTGGCACATCTGTGCCAGATCCTCACACAGCTTCTAGTCAGGGGGACAGTGTGAGAACCATAGAATCAGGTGACCAGATGTGATGCCATTCTGTAGCACGCACTGAAATGTTATTTAGACACTGGTGAGAGATGTAACAGATGACACTCAGCACTCTGTTTTGGAACTAGCAAGACCCAAGACAACTCACCCACTTCAACTTACCTTGCTTTAGTAAGTAACTTAACTAGGGAACAGTAATTCTTCAGTCAGTTAGGAAAATATAGTGAGATGAGCCAACAATATTGTTTTTCTGTAACTGTCTGAGCCTTTCCATCTGTGTTATTTTTTATATTTCATGTGAAATTAAACTCTGGTGTTTATTGCAAATCTGCAACAACCTTTCATTGTGGCTGGTCTTCTAGAAAATATGTTAACCCTTGGAAGTACTTGCATTTATTTAGTGGCACTGTAGCATCACACTCCAGAAAGTCTTGCCAATTGGTTAACACTACTATTTGTATAAGTATCAACTTTACTAAGAGCAATTGAGTACTCTGGAAGGAGCCTTAAAGTAGCTGGCTGGTGGTAGTGAATCTACCATAAAGTTTGGGTGGAGGTGGCTTAGTGGGTAAATCTGTGCCAAAAAAAAAATTCTGATGAAGTTTTGGACGAAACGTGTGGTGTATCTGTTCCTATGTATTGTTGCTGCTGTTTTGGATTATCATTAAAGTACTGCTGTTATTTGGAACATTCTTCGTGTGGTGGTCTACTACCTATATCTTGTAGCCCTAATTGTGGTACTTGCGCTGAGACTTTGGTGCCTGCATTTTGTAAATCTGTGCCACCCTTTCCCAAGTGTGTGTGTGGGTGTGGGTGTGTGTGTGTGTGTGTGTGTGTGTGTGTGTGTGTGTGTGTGTGTGTGTGTGTGTGTGTGTGTCTCAAACAGCATGTATGCATGTGGATGCATGTGGCAGCTACTTGGAACAGGGGCACAGAGCACTGATTTCTACAGAGAGAAAGGTGGAGTCTTATTTGGGGCCTGGAGAGGAAGTACAGCCCAGGACTGGAGTCTGCTCCCTATGTGTCCTTATGGGAAATTGTGCTTAGTGCAGACAGCTGCATCTGAAAATACTGTGTGTATCTATTTTTGTTTAAAGTGAACATTCCCCACTGGTGTCAGTGGTGAGGGACTGAGGCTTCTTGATTACTGGCCCAGAGGAGGGATGTCACAAATGGCAACAGTTATTCCTCTTCACATGGGTAGATCATCAACTGACACCAGAAACTAAAGACCAATTAGTCTGACTAGTCTAATATTCAAAGTCATGGAATAAATTATCATGGAAATGATTAACAAAGACTTTGGCAACCTAAAGAAACTGGAACTATCCCAGCATTGTTTTGTCAAAGGAAGTTCATATCTACTTAACCTTATAGACTTCTTTGAGGAGGTAGGCAAGGCAATGGTTGAAGGAAAAATGGTGCATACTGCCTACCTAGACAATGCTAAGGCACTCAATAAACTACCCTACTCAGGTACTGTTTACAAATTAATGGAACTAGGCATAAATCCCTACATAACTCACTGGATTGCCATCTATCTCACAGATAGGACATGAGAAGTCAAGATCAGTGAGACCACCTCCACCCTACAGAAGGTCATCAGTGGAGTACCACAAGGCTCCATACTGGGCCAACTCTTGTTTGGCATCTACTTCTTAGAGGTCAAGGGTAATGTCAAGGGCCTATGGGTCACCAAGTTCACAGACAACTGAAAACTGGGAGCTATCATAAATTCTCCCCATGACACTAACATCTTGCAAGAGAGTCAGACAAATGACTGGTGCCAAAGCCATGGATTAAAACTCAATGCAAAAAAGTGCATTATGGTACCGTTTTAGGAAAATGTCAACCCAGAAAATTACTCCATTGATAAGACATGATTAAGAGTTGACCCAGTAGTTAGAGATTTGGGAATATATGTAGACAGTAATCTGGCCTTTGACCAACATGTAGCCAAGGTAGTAAGAAAATCATTCTATGTCACCCAACTTGTAGGTAAGGGTATAGCATCCAGGTCCAAGGAGGTTATAGTACTATTCTATTTTCCCCTTATCTGACTCATCATTGATTGCAATGCCTCCTTTGGCATGCACCTGATTAGGCATATGCAACAGTTGAAATACCCACAGAGGTTCTTCACTAAGAGAATCCAGAGTATTAACACATTCTCCTATAGAGATCATCTTAGAGCCCTGCCTCTTTACTCTGCCTCCTTCAAGTTGTTGAGAGGTGATCTGTGCTTGGCATATAAGGCATCCTTAGACCCAGCCCTGATGGAGCTTTTGCACATCTGTAAAATGAACAGCACCAGCAACATTATATATATATATATATATATATATATATATATATATATATATATATATATATATTTGAACTTTGCTTGCAACATAAATAGAACATGCTGGGAAGATAGATATGTGTTCCCATCCTCTGGAATAGGGTCCCCAGCCATGTGAAGCATAGTCCACTCCAACCCTATTCAAACATAACCTTCATCATTGGAGGGGAAATCATAAATACATCCCCAGGCTAGCCCTCATGTCCCTTATAGATAGAGGCTGACAGTAAATATTCCTAACTAGCATTGGATGGGTAATTATAAATTACATTCCATACTGGCCCCCTTGTCTCTTATAGACAGATGCAAATAGTAAGCATTCCATAACTAACATACCCACCACATAACTTTTTCACAACCTCCTAACTAAGATACCCCTCTAGTTAAGACACACATTACAAAGGGATGCAAATTGGGTTGGGTTGCACTGTTAGACTTATAAAGGCCTTGGCTTTCATTAGTGTGGTACACACCCATATACCTTTGAACTAGTTGGGCAGGACCAGTATAGACCCTCAGTAATGGAAACTGAATGAGGGGGTCTTCCAGTAATTGATCCAGTTGTGGGCATCTGTTCACTTCCTTTCAAAACAGACAACTAAGCAAGTTTTGTTCTAAGGGTCCTTGCAAACAAGGCTGAAAAATACATGTTTTTTATTCCCTTGGCAGGGAATGTTCCTTTATGCATTTCCACCCTTTCCACTGATATCCAGGGTTATTATGAATATTCAAAAGCATACCCCAAAAATAATTGTGGTGACCCCTTTTTGGCACAGGTAACATTGGTTGTCCCTTCTTATGGAGATGGGCAATGGCAATTATCACAAGTTTCTTCATAGACTGATCTACTCTCACAAGGCATGGAGAGTTTGATATACTTCTGTATTGATAAACTTCAACTGGCTGTCTGGATAATTCAGTTTTAATAGATCTTAGTCACTTATTTCAGAAGGGCATTCTGCAAGTACTAAAAGGGAAAATAAAGCCTGCTACTAGAAAATCCTATGAAGGTAAGTAGAAGCAAGGGCCTATCAGGGATTTTGTATCACTGGTGCTCAAATATTTTTGTGAGTTAGCTGTGTCTGGCCTTTCTTATTCCTCTGTAAAGGTTCATTGTGTGGCCATTTCAACATGTCTGCCCATAGATCCTCCTCTTTCTTCTCAGATTGCTATGAAGCAGTTACTGAAATGAGTTCTTACACCTGAAAACTCCTCATAAACAGGTTGTTGTTCTTTGGGATCTCAACTATTTGCTGAAGAAATTGACTATGTCTCCTTTCCAACCTGCCCATCAAGCTGATTTAAGGTTCTTGATTTAAAAAACTTTACTCATATTTGCACTGACATCTGCAAAAAGAAGATCCAAGCTTTCATAGTGGGTGAACCCTATCAGATTTCCTATATCTCTCATTTATGCCCAAAATGGTTTCAGAGGTTCCTTTGAATCAAGTCATCAGACTCCTAGTTTTATTCCCAGAACCAGAAAACTGAGGAGAATAGATTCTGCATACTTTGGACCAGCATAGGCTGCTCAGATACTATCTTGACAAAACTAAGCACCTTAGAAAAGCAAATCAGCTATCTGTTTCTTATCAAAGAATCAAAAAACAGACCCCCCCCATGTCTAAACAGACAATTCCCAGGGGTTTATCCTCAACTTTTTTTTTAATCCCCACCATGTCAAATCCATTCCAGGCAGTGTCAAGGCACATCCCAATACAGCCTTGTCTTCTTCAATGGCATACCGGAAAGAGTTGGAGTCTATAAGCAACCTAGAGACAGCTACATGGTACTCTGTACAGCCTTTTACAAAACATTGCATACTGGATTCTTTTTCTTTGTCCAGGTCAAACTTTGCTAGGACCATTTTTCATGGACTCTTGGGTGCATATTTGTCCTTCTACCTGGATGGATGGGCTATGGTTTTCTTTCCATATAGCCTAAGGCCTACTGCAGCAGTGGGAAAAATGAACATATCACAGTTGTGTAAGCTGCACTTACCCATAATAATAGATATTAAATTTCCTGACTGCTGCAGTAGCTGCACCCACCGTCCATCCCCCTACTCTTATATATAGTTGTAACTGGGATATAAAGTAGTGCTTTCTTTGTTTCTACTTTATATGTTCTGTGTTCAAAATGATTAGGCTCTTCCCTCATTGTATGGGCAAGACAGTCCTGAAGAAAGCTTCACTGCTACCTCTGATTTCTCTCCACAGGATTA
The DNA here is from genome assembly GCF_019279795.1 of Protopterus annectens. Lineage (NCBI taxonomy): Eukaryota > Metazoa > Chordata > Ceratodontiformes > Protopteridae > Protopterus > Protopterus annectens. The sequence goes on from NC_056729.1 coordinate 1,016,107,752, forward strand.
GCCAATCAGCCGTCAGAGTGAAGAAGGTGGGGAGTAGAGCTTTTTGAAGCTGGTAGGTCATTATTTCCTAGGCAGAAAACAACCCATATATCCTAAGGACTACTGCAGCAGTCTGTAATTCAAAGATCTGCTGTTATTGGTAAGTGCAACTTACACAACTGTTCTTTATTTGACACAACATTTAAGGCTACAAAGCAACAGTTTAGGCAAAAGCAAATAAAGAAGTTAGACTGTGAAGGCAACTGTCATTATAACATTCTGAGACTTTTTGGTGTTCTAGAAATTGGGATTTTTGCAAAAGCCTCAATTTCTCCATTTATAAAATCATTATTGAATGATGGCTCCAAGATGAGCATTGTTATCCATATCTTGACATTACTTCAAGCTTGATATCATTTGAACCCATATAAGTAGGAAAGTGATAGAATTGTGATCAGAAAAAAAGAAGCATACTTCAATCAGTCATTACATATTGGGAGATTCAGTTACATAAAGCTACTCTTATCAATCTGACCTCAGCACCCATGTGATATTATTACTAATTATATAGCACTGTGCATTTCAAGAGGAGCAAGGCTTGTGCCTGTCAGATGAATAGTTAGCTTCTGGAATCATTAGTATGTGAATGCTGGATTTTTCCAAAAACACTAAGGTTGTGGTATCCTGGATATTTTTTTCCTTTCACGACGATGGTGCAACCTCATACTTGGAAAAAAAAAAAATATATATATATATATATATATATATATATATATATATATATATATAGTGGATATAAAAAGGGTACACACCCCTGTTAAAATGCCAGCTGTTTTGTAATATAAAAAAATGAGACCACAATAAATCATTTCAAAACCTTTCCCACCTTTAATGTGACCTAATATCAGAGCTTTGGCCGGCTAACATCTACTTGAAATCAGCTGGACGTATTAGTGAATTTAAGTACACTTTTATCTGCTCTTTTGCATACAGTATTGTATTTAATTTATTTATTTGTGCTTTTCACTGAATATTAACTCAACTGAAGTTGTGGCTGTCTCGCTACAGAGTACTTTTTAGAATTTCTGTGTAGGCATTGATAACAGTGGGGGGTAGTTTCAGCTCATCACTAACATCCTGTCTTGCCTTATATAAGTGATACATTTTGAGTTATCTCTGCTTAATATCAGAGCTTTGGCCAGCTAACATCTACCTGAAATCAGCTGGACATATAAGTGAATTTAAGTACACTTTTATCTGCTCTTTTGCATATAGTATTGTATTCAGTTTATTTATTTGTGTTTTTCACTGAATATTAACTCAACTGAAGTTGTGGCTGTCTCTCTACAGAGTACTTTTTAGAATTTCTGTGTAGCCATTGATAGCACTTGGGGGTAGTTTCAGCTCATCACTAACATCCTGTCTTGCCTTATATATGTGGTACATTTTGAGTTATCTCTGCTTAATGTCAGAGCTTTGGCCAGTTAACATCTACTTGAAATCAGCTGCACATATAAGTGAATTTAAGTACACTTTTATCTGCTCTTTTGCAAATAGCATTGTATTTAATTTATTTATTTGTGTTTTTCACTGAATATTAACTCAACGGAAGTTGTGGCTGTCTCTCTACAGAGTACTTTTTAGAATTTCTGTGTAGCCATTGATAGCAGTGGGGGTAGTTTCAGCTCATCACTAACATCCTGTCTTGCCTTTTATAAGTGGTACATTTTGAGTTATCTCTGCTTAATATCAGATCTTTGGCCGGATAACATCTACCTGAAATCAGCTGGACGTATAAGTGAATTTAAGTACATTTTTATCTGCTCTTTTGCATATAGTACTGTATTTAATTTATTTATTTGTGTTTTTTCACTGAATATTAACTCACTGAAGTTGTGGCTGTCTCTCTACAGTTAGTTCTCCACCCACTCTTCCTGTTCTTGTTTTGGTGTTAATCTTGGTGGCTTTGAAATTGCCCGCCCCTCTTGTAGATTTGTATTTGGATACTCCTTTTGGGCCCATCTCATTTGCTCACTCAACTGAGTGCAGTGGGATCATATTCTGATTTCAGGCACTCCTACTGTGTATGAAGAGAGCATTTGGGAAGGACAACCCCTGTAGCCTCTTAATCCTGCTCTGTTCCTTCCCTCAAAAAAAAAAAAAAAATATATATATATATATATATATATATATATATATATATATATATATATATATTATTCATCTACTCTTACTGTAACTGTCTTAGTTGCTCTTCTGCATGCTATCTCTTCAGTCGCTCTTACTCTGCACTTATTACTGCTTGTTAGTAGCCTTCTAATTTACTGCCTTCTGCACTTGTTTTTAGTCATTTGTTAATTTAATTGCATTCATTTGAACTGTATTTGCCGTATTGTTGCTACATGCTCGGGTGTGCTGGCCTGCACTACAATTTGAATTGTATTTACTGCTGTTTTAGCTGCTTTTCTGTAACAAAAAAAAATATATAAGCTTGTTTCCTGCCTTTCCTGTAACTAGTCAAGTCCAGATAAAGACTTGCTGTATCTAGGACTGTTGGTAAGCTTCTGAGCCCCCCAAGCCTTTCTGTGTTAGAGGGAAGCCTTCTAGCTCATCAGTGGGAGTGGTAAGCACTAGGTAGCCTATCTACCATGGGAAGAGTGGGTTTTGGCCATGAAATTGTATTTCATTGGCCGTTTGGGCAGTTTTTCCATCTCTTTCTACTTTCTGGTTAAAAGCCTGTTTTGCGTTTGGTCCCTGCCTTTCCTATAACTAGTGTAATCCAGGTACAGATTTGCTGTATCCAGGACTGTTGGTAAGCTTCTAAGCCTCCCAAGCCCTTCTGTGTTGGAGAGAAGCCTTCTAGCTTATCAGTGGGAATAGTAAGAACTGGGTAACCTATCTACCACAGGAGGAGTGGTTTCTGGCCCAGAAATTATAGGTTATTGGCCGTTTGAGAAGCTTTTCCATCTCTTTCAACCTTCTGATTTAAAAGCCTGTGTTTGCGCTTGTTTCCTGCCTTTCCTGTAACTAGTCTAGTCCAGGTACAGATTTGCTGTATCCAGGACTCTTTGTAATCTTCTGAGCCCCTCAAACCTTTCTGTGTTGGAGGGAAGCCTTCCAGCTTATCAGTGGGAGTGGTAAGCATCAGGTAGCCTATCTACCACAAGAGGAGTGGTCCCTGGCCAAGAAATTGTAGCTATTGGCTGTTTGAGCAGTTTATTTCCATCTCTTTCAACTTTCTGGTTTGAAAGCCGCACTTGTGCCTGTTTCCCAACTTTCCTATAACTAGCCTAGTCCAGTTAAAGAGTTGCTGTATCCAGGATTGTTAGTAAGCTCCTGAGCCCCCAAGACTTTATGTGTTGGAGGAAAGCCTTCTAGCTTATCAGTGGGAGTGGTAAGCACTAGGGAGCCTATGCTCCATGGGAAGAGTGTGTTTTGGTCCAGAAATTGTAGTTTATTTGGCCGTTTGGGCAGTTTTCCATCTCTTTCAACTTGCTGGCTTAAAAGCCTACGTTTATACTTGTTCCCCACCTTTCCTGTAACTAGTCTAGTCCAGGTACAGATTTGCTGTATTCCAGGACTCTTTGTAAGCTTCTGAGCCCCCCAAGCCTTTCTGTGTTGGAGGGAAACCTTCTAGCTTATCAGTGGGAGTGGTAAGCATTAGGTAGCCTATCTAACACAAGAGGAGTGGTTCCTGGCCCAGAAATTGTAGCTATTGGCAGTTTGGGCAGTTTTTTCCATCTCTTTTAATGTTCTGGTTTAAAAGCCACACTTGCGCTTGTTTCCCATCTTTCCTGTAACTAGCCTAGTCCAGATACAGAGTGGCTGTATCCAGGACTGTTGGCAAGCTTCTGAGCCCCGCAAGCCTTTCTGTTGGAGGAAAGCCTTCTAGCTTATCAGTGGGAGTGGTAAGCACTAAAAATTGTAGTTTATTGACCATTTGGACAGTTTGTCCGTCTCTTTCAACTTTCTGGTTTAAAAGACCACATCTGCGCTTGTTTCCCATCTTTCCTGTAACTAACCTACTGGTAGCACTAGAAAGCCTTAAACGTATACAAGCCTTCTAGCTTAGGAGAGAGACTTTGGAGTGATTAAGTATTAGTTTTCTGTACTTAACTGTTTTCTGCCTAAACACAGATTTTTCCAGCATTTATTGTGATTTAAAAGCTTGTTTTTTTCACATACTGCACTTATTTGACTGCCTGCACTTTTAAAAAGTTGCGTTTTGTTTAAATAATTTGTTTAACTGTTGTAGACTACACACTAAAGTGTGATAGCCTTTTCCAATCGTTTGTAGTCATTTAAAGCTGTTTTAAGTGTATTTGTTTACAGTTTTTGCCTTATCTTTGCAAAAAAAACCCCCCAAAAAACAAAAAAAATCCTTGTTTCCTGCCTTTCTAAGCTAGTATAGTCCAGTTTTCAGGCTAGTGCTGAATTCAGGGCTGTGATACTAGTTTCTGAGTTGCCCATACCTTACTTGGATAGAAGGAAGTTTCTCTGTTCACCTGTGAGAGAGGGGAGCTTTGAGCAACCTATCTGCCCTGGAGGAGTTGTTCCGGCCCAGAAGTTAGTAGTTTATTGGCCATTTTGGGCTAATTTCCATCTCTTTCATTTCCCTACTATAAAAACCGTGGTTGCACGGTTTTGCATACCGGGCAGTTGCCGGTTAGCTACAGTTAAATTATTCCCGACTCCACTAAGTCTCCTCTTCAGTTTTTCCCTTGAAACTAGTCTAACTCTCAACCTAAGCACTCAAAAAGCATCTTACAGCCCAGCACTTGCTCATACCTAATAGCAAGCACTAATATACCCTGACACTGACTGCCCAGCAGGGCAAGGCTCTTTATTCACCCCTCACAAACCAAGCGACTAAGCAGCTCACACTACTAGTCAGGCATGACCAAAGGGCAACTTCAGGTGCACTCTCCAGTCCAGCTGGTGAATCTGGGTATCCTGAGGCAATGTTACAACTGTCTCATGTACACAGACAACCCTCTCCTCCTACCACAAAACCCTAACATATGGGAGAGATGCAATTATACAGCCAAACTGGAAGCTAAGCTGTTTCCACCCAAGACCGGAACAGAGAGTCAAGAGGAGAAGGTTAACACTTGCACCACAACTCTAGCTGCACACAGACCTACTAAAACTGCACTGGCAAAAAATACACATAAATACATAAAATCATACTCGGATGCTCTAAATAAAAACCTGCAAAAGCATCAGAGACCTCCAAAGCTGACACCCAAACAACCTGCACTTCCCGTCACAAACCAGACAACACATAAAACACAAAATCAGTGTGCCACACAATCACAGCCCTTAAGGTGAAATAACATACCTAACACACTAGTAATAGGTGACTCTATAGTCAGGCACACTAACGTCCCACTCACTAGGGTGGGCAAGCAGAAGGTTACTGTTAGCTGCCTGTCGGGAGCCAGAATCTGCCACATAACACAAGCACTCAGGTCACTCCAGAACAAGTACAAATATGACTCTGTCATTGTTCATGTTGGTGTGAATGACCTGAGACGTACCTCCCTGGACTACATGAAAAGAGACATGGAAGAGCTCTCTGATCATGTAGCCCAGGCTGGTATGACCCTGACCCTGAGTAGCATCCTGCCCTCACCAAGAATATTACCTCAGTATAAAGAAAAAATTATCAATTTCAACAATTGGCTAAGCTTCTGGTGTCATTCAAAGGGGATCCATTGTCTGTCAGCCTTTGATGACATGCTCGACAAGCCACATTGTTTCGCAAGAGACAGCTTGCACCTGTCACCCCTAGGCTTTCAAATACTGGCCAAGGCTCTTGCTGGCCCCATAGTGCCTTTTTTAGGAAAGGCTCAAAAGTCAATCCCACCTCCATAAACAGCACAATTAACAAAAAACTGAGAGTTATGCTACTCAAAGCCAGGAGTTTAAATCTCAAAATGCATGCACTGGAAGCACTCCTCAGTATGGAGAACATCGACATCTGTGCAGTAACTGAAAACTGGTTCAAGGCTCTAGAGAGCACCCCAGCACTTCCGGGCTACAACTCATACCACATGTTTCAGCCACAGAACATGGACCGAAACACAAAATGAGGGGGTGTATCCATATTCATCAAAGATATCTACACCTCCAGGCTAGTGGCGCAGCATGATACCTCTGAGATCATTCATGTGCAACTAACAATGGGCAAATCTGCAATGCAAATTGTGGCCTGCTACAGATCACCATCCATGACCCAGGACCACCACTCCACCTTTCTGGAGACACTGGAAAACAAAAAGATGAAGGTCCTACCAAACACCCTGATATTGGGCAATTTCAATTACCCTACCATTCACTGGGAAAACTACTCGAATACAAATTCCCAGTCCCAGCGCTTCCTGGAATTCATCAACTCAAATGCCCTGGATCAGCTGGTAAACTCCCCTACCAGAGGTGAAAACATATTGGACCTGGTCATCACCAACATGGGCAACAGGTGTTGCACACTGGAGGTCAACCCGTCACTGGTTAGATCAGACCATAAACTAATCACTATGGATGTCCACACCCCACCACCACCCCCAACTAAGGAAACCACAGTAAAAAAACTTTTTCTAAAGCAAACTTCACCTTACTTAAGACAGAGGTGCTAAGTTTCACAGCCCCCACGCTAAAGGATAACGCTGCCCAAGATGCAGAAACCTTTACAAATGCACTCTATGAGAACCTACAAGGATGCATGGATCATGCCATCCCTAGCAAAACCAAGACTCACTCCTCTAAGATTAGGAAACCAGTTTGGTGAACCCCTGTATTAAACAGGCTATACAATAGAAGGAGGAAACTAGTTCAGAAAAAAAGCAAATCCCAAGAAGGAAAGACATCCCTGATCAGTATCAGTAAGAAACTGAGGTCCCTCATGAAATCATCCAGGGCTAACTTTGAAAGAAAAATAGCCAAGGATTCAAAAGATAACCACAAAGCCTTCTTTAGCTATGTTAAGAATCTAAGTGGCAACTCGCACATATGTACTGAACTAGTGCAAAATAGCACAAAATATACTGAACCTACTGATATTGCCAACATCCTGGCAGATAGATTCAGTGCAAACTTCACTCCCCTCTCACCTCCAAAAGGGCCCACAACAATACCAGAAAAGTGTAGTGTCCCAAAAATCACAGACGCACAGGTGAAAACAGCCCTTTCAAAAGCATGGGACCAGATGGTGTCCCAGGCTGCGTCTTGCATGAACTACAGAATGAACTAACCCCCCACCTAAACACACTGTTCAACCTCAGCCTCTCCACAGGCTATGTGCCCATAGAATGGCACACAGCAATGGTTATTTCTCTCCACAAAGGAGGGGCCACAACTGACCCTGGTAACTATCACCCCATAAGCCTGACTAGCCTGGTCTGCAAGGCTATGGCACGCAACATCATGTAACTCATTAACAAAGACATTGGGGACCTCCAAACACTTGACCTGACCCAGTTTGGTTTTGTTAAGGGCAGATCATGCCTACTAAACATGGTTGACTTCTTCGAGACAGTCACCAAGGCCATAGACAAGGGAAAGGTGGTTCACACAGCCTACCTTGACCTCGCCAAGGCTTTTGACACCATTCCCCACTCGGGTATTACAGAAAAACTCACCAGACTGAACATAAACCCCTACGTCATGAGATGGGTTGCCAACTGGCTTACAGACAGAACTCACACGGTAAGAATAGCGGTCTCCAGGTCCAACTCTAAACCAGTCACAAGTGGTGTCCTGCAAGGCTCAGTCCTGGGACCCCTACTGTTCGGCATATACTTCTCAGAAGTACAGGCAAACACAGGAGGACTATGGCTAACCAAGTTCGCCGATGACTGCAAACTGGGAGCCATAATTGACTCTCTGGCTGACACGGACATCCTCCAAAAGGGCCTTACTGAGACAGACACCTGGTGTCAAAGTCATGGCCTCAAGTTAAATGCCAAAAAATGCATAGTCATCCCATTTGGGAAAAACAAAACACCCACAAATTACCACACAGGTGGCAGCCCCCTTAATACAGAAGAGGTAATAAGAGATCTGGGGGTCCAGGTAGATAGTAATCTCTCCTTTAACAATCATATTGCCAAAGTAGTTAGGGAATCCTTCTATCTGGCCCATCTAATTACTAAGGGGTTCGCATCTAGAAATAAAGAGGTTATAGTGCCCCTCTACACATCACTCATTAGACCCATCATAGAGTACAGTGCCACATTTGGGATGTACCTCACAAGACACTTCCAACAGCTGGAAAGACCACAAAAGTACCTCACCAAGAGGATTACTGGTCTCAAACATATGTCCTATGCAGCCCGACTGAAAAAACTCTGGCTGTACTCAGTGGCATATCGCTTATTCAGAGGTGATCTCTGCCTGACTTATAAAGCCATGTCCAACTCAGAATTGATGGACATGCTCCAACTAAAGAAATCCAAATCACTGTGAGCCATGTGCTCTAGTGAGCTAAACCTTGCCACAACAATAAATAGAACATGCTGGAGGGATAGATTCCTGTCACAGAGACTCCCCATGCTTTGGAACAAATTTCCAAATTACATCAGGCAGAGCCCCACACTAACACTCTTCAAGAGAATCCTTGACGAGTGGATGGGTAACAGAAAATACACCCCTGGGATCACTTCATTGGCTCTGCTTGACAGAGGATGAGTTAATTAATCAATGGGGTGGCGGACGCTGACACATTCTGGCTAGGCTTATAAATGTCCTCGGGCAGATAGCCTAGTACCTACCTATGAACCTATGAACCTATAACCTGTACAATTCTTTTCTACAGCTGTATCAAATTAAGTATGCATATCCCAACTGTAAAAGCAAGTATGCATTCATTAGTATGTAGCACAAACCAGTTGTAGGAGTCAAATATTACACTATAGTCAGAGGTTGTGGGTTCAAATACCACAGTTCCCAACTATACAGTGTTGTTATTTGTTTAATAAAATTTACATTCATTTAAAAATGCTGTACCAGTGGCACAAATGCCCTGCCTGTAAACTGTAATCTGTACAATTGGAACATGTATATATGCAATGCATGCACATTTCAAGGATTACTTTCAGCAATCTGTGGTATAGTGTGTATCTGTTAGGACGTAAACATAAATGTAACACTTCATATAAAGGAGTTGTACAATTGTGCTAATATATTGTATGCCACATATTATGGTACTAATTTTCTCACTTTTTTTCTCACACCCCAACCCTTATTTCTCTTTTTTTATTTTCTGTTATGTGTCATCAAAATGTCTCCATGTCATCCATGTGTACCACATCACTAATTGCTAGACAGCACAGAGAGGTAGGCCAGCTCCACTGGATCAGCCTGCCCCCACTCCACCAGCTCCAGTGCCAAACCCAGCATGTCTGGGAGCCACCCTGGCAGCACTGCCTCTGCTGCCCCTGCACTACCTACACCCTCAGGTAGTACTATGCCAAAAGCTGGTGCAGTGGTACCCTCCTGGAGTAGTGGAACAGGTAGTTATTTTATCACCCACCAGAAGATGCCAGGGATGGTATGTAGGGTCCTGCACTGCACTATCAGTGTACAACTACACCGGATGGAGGCTGCTCTCCATCATGGTCCGTAGGAGGAAAATACATCAAGCACTCCAGCTGCCAATGGATTAAGGAGACACTAATGACAGTCCAGTGGATGAGGGCTTGATTCTCACTGTCTCCAAGCTTGATAGGCATGAACCTGTGCCTTCCTTCATCCCAGTCATGGTGCCCCCCAACTTTTGCATCCCTCACTGTCTGTGTTACTAATCTTGTTTATCTTGTCTGTTTGCATTTCTTCTTCACCTACCCAATTTACCTGATCCATGCATACCTACATGCCTTATCCAGCAGTCCTCTCTTACTGCATTAAAAATAAAAAGGGACACCTGTCCCACAAAAAAAATCGTCCCATCCATAGCTCTCCATTTCATACATGTGTCTTCTTGACACACTTGATGTGGTCCAATTGGCTATACAGCATGATTATTTTGTTGTCACCCCTCTCTCTGGAGGTGATAATCCAAATTCAGTTAATATTCTGCACATATGATCAATATTTGCTGTTGAAAACATGGATAGCTATGGTTCTTTCTTTCCTCCCCCTGCACATTCATGTATTGATTTCCCTTTGTTCTTCCCTCTGTTTGATCCCCATTTCACCTCTTTCCTAGCTACCCCATTTTAACACCTGTAATCTGGTCAAAAAAAGAATCACACACAATACACAGAAGTAGCAGAAAAAGCAATGGATCCCTTCACATTTTGGCCTCTATGCCGAGTTTGGCATCATGCAGCAATGCCAAGTGAAGGTGAGCAGTCATACAATGCTATAGTCACCTCCACACAATGCCGCTTAACCCTGCTGTGCCAACACACAACAACACATGTACTATAAACAATTGTCATTCCATTATCAATGTTTATTTAAAAGTCTTAGATACAACTGGATTTGAACCCAGTATTATCTCTCAAAATGAAATGTGTCATTACATTTATACCTGCTACCACTGAGTTTGTTAAGCAGCAAGTGTATTTCATAGACTCAGTACTAACGCTCAGACTTGTAGATAGCTCTACTGGTACAGGTTGATTCACCAGCTTTCACAGTATGTGTTCTATCAGTGAGCCAATTAGTTACCCATCTAGTGACTTAAGGTTTAATCCTCAGCTGGGAGAGTTTGTCAATGATAACTGTGTGGGGAGTTGTATTCAAACCCTAAGCCAGATCAGGATTGCCAGTATGCACTGTCTTACCTTCATCCAGGCCTACTACACAGAATCCATAGGCTGTGACAACATCACAGATGGCCAAACCCATGACTTATCAAGTACACCTTCCTGACACAGCTGAATACTAACACACTCTCCGCACTGACTATGTTCCTGTAGAATGGTGTACATTACCATGCATCCATCTGAGTTGGGGGGGCAGCACCCAATGCATGGATGTATAGACACATGCTGACTCTCCTCATCCATGAGATAGGCTACCATGTCATCATGGATCTTTCCTAAATGGACATTATTGATATCCTGGCTGTGTGCAACAGACCTGTATGAGTTGTTAATGCTACATCATATCTGTTACATCTGTTAGATGTCTTTGAAGAGGTCACTTGAGGTCATGCATGATGACAACACTATCATCCTTTTGAACTTGACAAGCTCAAGGCATTTGACACAAATCCAAAGTGAAGTATTCACTCAGCACTGTCAGATGTGGACACATATACCTATATCACCAAATGGGTACACCAGTGTATCACATGCATGGCATCTAAATATGTTAACATGTGTGAAGTAACCTATATCGCAGGTCCAATGATCAGTTACGTACATTAGGGCTGTCTGCTAGACCCTTTCCTGTCCATTCTTTAAGTGATGGACATCACAAATGACATATGCATCCTGTGTCCAAACTGCTGTCTGAAGGACTACAAATTGTGGGCAATCATTGACTCCAGCTCTGTTATTAGTATAATACAGACAGTATCAACACACACCAAAGATTGCTGCCACAGCCATGACACAACCTGCAATGACACAAAAACATGGGGGAAAACAAGCACACAGCCCAAATATAATGTAGACATTACACCCTATTCTCAGGCAGATCATTTTTTATGAGCTATGTTTTGCGGTAGATGGTAAGTAGAACATCCAGCAGCATGTGGTCACATTGCTGACTACTCCCTTGTATGTAACACAACTACTGAGTATGTTAAGGACATCCACATCAGAGGCCATAATATCATCATAGTTCACAGCCTTCATCACACCAATAACTGAGCACAATTCACCCTTCTTCAGGTACCTCCCTACACAACTACCAGTGATGTGCAACTGAATTGTACCATCTTTGTCACAGTGAGGTGTAATATATCTTATTGGCCATACCTAGGTATTTTTATGTGGCATAAACATTACTGTGTGATGGTGTGAAACCCCCATCAAGTTGTTACATAGATGCATGTGTGCTACCTGTTCTGGTGATGCACACAATACATACATAGTTGTTTGACTACATTAATGGCTTGGGTAACATTCATGACAGTGTGCATTATGCCATATATATGTGCCATGCACAGCAGTCAGCTAGCCTGTATTGATCATAATGTCACACACACGTATAGCAGTGTCCCTCCTAGCACCTCAGGCAGATGTTAGCCAGGGCAATGTGTGTGATTACCCTCACAGAGTATGGACATGTCATAATAGTTGTACAACTCTGTTCATGCAGAATCATCTCTGATCACTCTAAATCACTTATGTTATGTCAGAGAAATGGGATTATGGGTGGTATTATTCTGATATTGTCCATGATTGTGATTGTTTTTTTTCAGTGTTGTCCATGAGCCTTTACCTGTGTCCCACTTGCTGGCAACCTCTGCTCAGATTACACTTATATTCAGACAAATCAGTTTGCACAGCTTCACAATACGCACCGTACCCCAGTTGTATGTAACATCTCTGATAGATGTCCTCTGCATTCTTCATGTAAGGATGCTTGTCTCACACATATATCTTCACCATTGTTATGTCACCTTGTGTGACAGTCACATAATACACCTTTTCAATGTGCAGTCCCTACTGTATCATATTGATATATGACTGGTGATGCTGCTACAACTGTCTTCCATTGACATGCTCTCATCTGCTGTACATTACATTGTTTCACCTGTCTTCCTTCCCTGTGTTCATTCCTGCAATTCATCAGTGTGTCCCTATTCAATACATATACTTCCTCTAAGTATTTATTTTACATGGCAGTCCACATACCCTTACAGATTATTTACACAACTTAAGTACAGAATGCCAGGAATGGGATTTCATAGTACTCTGCACCGTATACACTGTCTTGTACTGTATTTGGACCATATACTTAACTATCATATGTGTCAGCTATCCAGATTTTCACAGAATGTCCCATTTTTGCCTTATTTATCTTTTGGTGTGTTCCTTATCAAAGTTGTGGTTTTCTGCCATATCACCCGGATGATCTTAGGACTGATGTGACTCAATAATTACATACATTTGAGTTTCAGACTTCAGATCATTTTTAAAATGTTTCTTCACACAAACCCCTTGTTATTCTAGCAGATTTCTAAAGAGCAAATATGTCAAATATGTCCCTATTTCTGGATCATTGTCCCCCATTATGTTGGCCTTTGTCCAGAAGTCTTGCACTAAGAGATTGAGAGCTATAAAAGCTGTGACTACACACCCCTCTTTATCCCCAGGGCAGTGATCAAGGAGCCCCAATCCTCACCACTGACACCAGTGAGAGGCAGTTACTAAGGATAGGACAGGATTTACACAATATTTCAAATGTAGCTCTCTACATTCAACACAGTGTCCCCCCAAGAACACACAGGGAACACGCTCCACTGGGACTAGACTCTCTGTCTCTCCAGATCTGAAACAAGACCCACCTTGGAGCACTGTGTTCCAGGTCCAAGTATCTGGCACACACATACACTTGAATATCTGATTTTATATTTTTCGCACTACATACACCCTCACCCCTCCATGCACACACACTCACACACACAGATACACACTCATGCACACCTGGGAAAGGCTGACACAGATTCACCAGCTGTGTCCCCTCTCTCCAGATTACAAGGTAACTGCCACCAGCCAAATACTTTTAAGACTCCTACAAGGGGTAACCAATTATACTGTGTCAAATTAATACTGATATGAATGTTAGAGTGTGAGTGAAGCAGTAAGACTTTTTGGAGTGGCCACAGTGACACTGAAATAAGCACAGGTACTGTCAAGATATTAAGAATATTCACTAAAAGCCCAGCCATAATGAAAATGTATAAAAATATGTAATAATGGATAATAAAACTAGAAAACATGAAAATATTTAATATTTAGTTACAATAAACATCAGAGTTTTTAGTCACAGAAAATATAACACAGTTGGATAGAGTCTCACATGCAGAAAAAAGAAATAATACTAAACTCATGGTACTTTTCTCCAAATAAACTAAAAAGAAACTGTTCTTAGTTATCTCACTTACTATCACAAGGGAAGATGTACTACTGAGATGCTCACTTCCACAAGATAAGATGAGATACTCCACACATTGAATTGTACAACTAACAACTGAACAACTGAGTCACTGCTGAACTGTGATAACTGACATATATATCATGTTCCAAAGAAAAACAAAAACAAACAGCAAACTGCTGCTGCCAGAGTTCCATCCTTCAGCTGGTTATAGAATTTCATCAAATCTAGCCAACTGATTCTGGCACAGTTCACATTCAGAACTCTGTTAAGATTCTGTTGCAGTATTTTTTTAACATAAGCACATTTTACAAATATATTTTTAATACAAGCATCTGTACAAATCAATGTAACAGTCAAATGACATAAGATTATTTACAAAGCTTCAGCCATCCATGCTGGCATATGCCACACATGCACTGTCCCACTTCTCCTGGTATAGCTGGCAATACCTCACAATGTCACAAAAACTATTATCTGCTAAGCCCTGGTGATCACTGTGGCATTCTGCACAAAACCATGGATGTTATGTGCTCTGACTTAAACAGGATTGCTATACATGTTTGCTTACACGGTTTCCTGGCTGGCAACACTATTGCTAGCCATGAAACTTCACTTATTTATGTTTAAACGGGATGCATGGTGTGAATATGTAATGACTGCCTACCTTAACCTGGCCAAGGCATTTGACATAATACCCTTCTTGGGAATTGTTGACAAACACAAGAGGTTAGGTACAAACCCATATGTCACCCGGTGGATCGGGATCAGTCATTGGACTGCTCCTTTTTGGCATTTACTTCTCAGAAGGCCAATGTCAGTGGTCTCTGGCTGACTAAATTTGCAGATGACTGCAAATTAGGAGCTGTCATTTAATCTCACACTGACACAAATGTTCTCCAGGAGGGGCTGACACAGACAAACAGCTGGTGTCAGAGTCGTGGACTAAAACTAAATGCCAAGAAATGCATAATAGTATGCTTTGGGAAGTCATCCATCCCTGGTAACTATCATATTGACAACACACTCCTTAGAGTTGAGCCAGTAGTCAGGGACTTAGGACTCACACACATAGTAATCTAGCCTTTGATCATCGTGTGTCTACGGTGGTGAGGAATTCATTCTATGTTGAGCAACTTATAAACTAAGGTATGGCATCTAAGTCTAAGGAAGTCATTGTTCCACTGTATTCGGCATTCACCAGACCTATCATTGAGTATAATGCTCCCTTTGGTATGTACCTAACCAGGCATATCCAACAAGTAGAGTATCCAAAGAGGCACAGAGGTTCCTCACTAAAAGAATACAGGGCATAAGTAATATGTCCTATGCAGACCGCCTCCAGGCCCTATCCCTGTATTCTGTCTCCTACAGGCTTTTGAGGGGAGATCTATGCCTGGCATACAGGGCATTGTCAGACCCCACTCTGATGGACTCTGATGGACCTCCTGCATGTCCACAAAACAAACAGTACCAGAATTATCCATTCTAAAGACTTAAACCTTGCCTGTGATATAAATAGGACCTGCTGGAGAGAGAGAGAGGTATGTATCCCAGAGATTACCCCGTCTATGGAACAGGCTCCCCATCCATGTGAAGCACAGTTACTCCCTAATCCAATTCAAGTGCAACTTGGACAATTGGATGGGAAACCGGAAATTCATCCCTGGTTTGGCACCTATGTCTGTGATGCAAACAGGGAACCTGTAAATGGTCCATCTCCCAGGCCCATGCTTACACTTATCAAGGGTATCAGAACTTGTCAGAGATTTGTGAGTATGACTAGGCTTAAAAAGGCCCTTGTGGTTGTTAGCCTAGTAAACACCTATGAACCTATGATCCTGATGATGATGATGTTTTACTTGATGAATATTTTGCAGTTACAGATAAATATCAGGTAATTAAATGAATTATTAGTAATTCATGCAGTATTTTACAAATAGTTTAATCACATTGTCAACATGTGCAGTCTCTTGTTACAATAAGGTTTATTATGACTTTAATTATAGCTATTTATGGCATTTTGTTCTTATTTACTCTTGGGGATATGAAGACATATATAATTATAACTGATTTATGGCATTTTGTTCTCATTCACTCTTGCGGATATGAAGACTTACATTGGGCTGTTTTCGGGCTGATTTTTGTAGTTAGTTTTTTTAAAAAAAAAAGTATATGGCAACCTCGGATTGCATTCTTCGAACCTAATTAGCTCTCGACACTTGTAGCACCTTTGTGAGTTCACTCGACCAATCTAGCTACATTCTTGGGGGAAAGGCTCCCTGTGGGTTATTCACTGAGAAATAGATAATATAATTTTATTATTTTGGGAGGGAATTACTGCCAGCAAGGTATGGGTGTTGGAAAATGGAGGTGATGTAAAATGAAGGATGTTAACTTGATTTATAAGGTAGGGAAAAAATAAACAGCTTGCTGTGAATGTCTGTTGACACAGATAAGATATGCAGCAATCCATTTTCTTAAAAAAATTTTATATAAACAGCAGTTAACTACAGCACAGTAACAACATTTAAAAGGTAAGCTACTGATTTATGTTAATGTTTAAACTTTGTTTTCCAAGTTACAGTTTAACTGTTAGTTTAAAATTGTACGCACTTGCAGAAGAGACACAAGGATAACTTTGCACTTTTTGTATCACCACAGTAAGCACTTGGATGTATGCAGACACATGACTTGAGTCATGCTCTGGGTTAAGGAGTTAAGGTTTTCTGTGTCTGGATCACATTATTAGTTTCTTTCATTACCCTTTGGTCTACATACTGCTCCAAGGATATTTACAAAGGGTATAGCTTGTGTGATAGCTTAGAGCAGACATGCTGCACACATGCACAGATATTTACATTTTTCTGTATTTAGATAACTTGCTTATCTTTGTGGAGTATTTTTCAAAGTGTCAGGAATCTCACTTGGTAAGAAATCTCCTACACAGGCTAGAATTCCAAGAGAGCATACAGAAGCCTTGTCTGACTCCTTCCCTCAGGGTAGTTTTCCAGGGGTGTCTCTTGAGCACCTCAAGTCAAAGAGCTTTTCTTCCACAGGAAAAATAGATCACTCAGACTACCAGCAATGGAATTCTTCAGGATTCTGGGTCTCATGGCATCAATGATACTCATGATGCATCTTGCAAAACTCAACATGAGAAAATTCAATGGTACCTGAAATCTTTATGGTTCCAGCATCATCATTCCATGACATTTCAAATTCTAGTTTTATGGTTGGTGAAAAGAAAGGTTTTATGGTGCAGATGCCAAATTTCTCATACTCTTGGTCACCCATTTTCCCTTCCTGCTCCAGCATTGTGAGTCACAAAAGACACCTCAGACTTTGCCTGAGGAGCAGTGTCTATAGGAATAAAAGAATAGGAACAGAAATAAAGACCAAAATACATAAACATAAAAGAGATGTTAGCTTTTATAAATGCTCTCAACTCTCTCAATAATTTGTGGCCCATGGGACATCTACAAGTATTTATAGACAGCGCCTTAATGCTGTTGTACATGAACAAGCGAGAGGGAACCGAATTTTGCCCTCTGTGCAAGCTAGCCGTGGTTGCCAAGGATATAGCATTTTAGCACAGTCTCACTCTAGTAGCAGCTTATATACTGTCAGAGTAAAACTGTGTTGCAGACAAGCTCAGCAGGACCAGGACAAATTCTCATGAATAGAAACTGAATCAGAAGGTCTCCTGAGATTTGATACAACTGTGGGGAACATCTGAAATAGATATTTTTTGCCTCTGCTTACAACAATCAGTTGGCAAAATTCTGCTCCAGGATTCAATGCAAGAAGACCTGGAAGAGAAATGCATTTTCCTTTTTTTAGACAGGAATGCTCTTGTATACATTTCCACCCTTTCCTCTAATATCCAGGGTCATTCTGAAGATTCAGAAGAACTCTCCAAAAATTGTGATGACTCCCTTCTGGCTCAGGCAACAATGGATCTCCCTTTTTTTGGCAGTAACCAAGGCAATTATCACAAGCTTTCTCACAGACTGGATTTCCTCGAACAAAACCAAAGGAACTTTATACATCCCAACCCCAAACACCTAAGGCTGACTGCTTGGATAATAGAATTTTAATATCTTTTAGGCACGTTTTCCTGAGGACTTGCATCTGGAGTTAGTGGAGGCAAGGAAACCTACTACTAGAAAATCACACATAAATAAATAGAAAAAAAAATTCTAGCTGGTGACAAGAAAAAATCCAGCACAGATTCATGGCTAGTGTTTCCCTGTTTCTACATTATTTGTGTGAGTTACTATTCTATGCCCTATCTTACTCCTCAGTCAAGGTGCATTTGTCAGCAATTTCAGTATGTCCGCCCATGGATCCCCATCTTTCAATGCAGTCTCATATGAAAATGTTTTTGAAAACGGTGTTGGATGTGAAGCCACCTAGAAAATATGTGGCTCCTCGTTTAGATCTTAAATTTGTGTTAAAAAAATGTAACTCTTGCTCCAAATGAAGCAACTGATCAGGCTGACTTGAAGTTCTTGACATAGAAAGTGATTTTGCTTATTGCTCTGACCACTGCAAGAAGAGTATCTGAGCTGTAAGCTCTCATGATGGTTTAACTTTATCTTATTTTCCACAAAGATGGGGTTTGCTTAAGACCTGATTCTTCATTTATGCCTAAAGTGGTATTATCAGAATTTACCTGAAGTCAAGAATTTCATCTACCTGTCTTTTTTTCCAGAACCTAAAAATGGAGGAGAAAGGTTTATCTGTACCTTGGATGTTCACAGACAACCCAGGTACTGTTTTTACAGAACAAAATATTTCAGAACTTCTGATCAGTTTCTCATGAAGGTAAGCAAAAAGGGCAACATGTGTCAATATAGACTATTTCCAATGGTTGTGTCATACTATTACTTTTTGTTATACTCACCACAATAAAGCTATCCCAGGCAGAGTCAAGGCTCATTCTATCAGGGCCTTAGCTTCAGGTGTGTTTTTTTTTTTTTTTTTTTTTTTTAGAAAAGATTGGATGCGAGAAGTATTCTAGAAGCAGCAACGTGGTCTTCTGTGCACACTTTTACAAAGCATTATAAACTAGAATCCTTCTCCATGTCCAGGACAGGCTTTGTTAGAACTCTCCAGGGGCTCCTGAACTCTCACCCTTCCTCATCCCATTTATATTAAGCTCCAGTAGTGGTCCATATGAAGAACATAATACACACCTGTGTAAGTAAATCTGCCATATATGTAGATGTTCAAATGATTACTGCTGAAGTAGCCTTCCCCTCTCCCTACCCCCACCATAACTCTTCTTTTTGTATTTTTTATGCCAGGGTGTGGAGATTTATTATTATTATTATTATTATTTTCCTAGCATTGTCCGTGGTTTTGACAGGAGTATTTGAGGGAGAGGTTGTCTAAAACTGCTGAGTTAGGTACTTTTCTTGGGCAATGGCAGATGACCTCCTAAGCATGCTCAGAGTGCATTAGTTGTGTTTGGCGCACATTAATTTGTCTGCAGATTTAGAGTACTGAACTGCATTAGATTTGTCAATGCTTTTTATAGAGGAAAACTCTTGTGCATATATATAGAGCAAGTCCAACTGCAGCGTTTTTTCTTCCTTCTCTTTTTGATGAAAGCATTGCTTTGAATGCTCAGAATGCCAAAATCAATAGTTTTTTTCTTTCTATTCAGGGCTTACAATGCTTCTTAGAGTGTTGAATAAAAGACCCATACTGAGCACAGCTTAGTGCAGCATATGGGCAACAAGCTAGCAGACCACTAGCAAACCAATCAAAAAGAGCTTTATTACGAAAATGCAGTAGGTAAGCACTTTCATGGGACTACCTCCCACTTCATCAGACCATTACAATAGCAGTACTATCCACTTATTTATAAGGCAAGTTAAATCGATAATACCAATTAAATAGTAATTACCCATTCATTTTAAAGAGATATTCATCTCTACTTGAATCACTTGCATTGTTTCTATTCAAACATTACTAATATAAAAACGCATATACAAGTATATAAAAAATATATAAAATATATACATAAAAATAATAAAATGAATCCATTAACTGTTTCCCATATCATACTTCAATTTCATCCTAAATATGCACCATTCTATTATAAACTTCATAACTTTGATTTAACATACATGGTTAATACTACTACAACTAACATAATTCCTATTCATACTGGGTCTCATTAACATAGAGACCTGTTCTTTAGTTGTTGTTGTGTCTTTCTGCTTTTTCCGGTTAGGGGTCGCCACAGTGGAACTCCGGTCCGCTAATGATTGGCAGTAGATTTTTACGTGCCAAGTTGCCAGCTCTGACGCACAACCTTCAATGAAGGTATGCCCATTCACACATGTCTCCGCACAGAAGACGCTCTAGCTGAGAATCGAACAGGACAGCGTCTTACTGTGAGGCGACAACACTACCGCAGCAACACCACCGCAGTGTTAGAGACCTGTTCTTTAGTATTGGCTTTAATGGTATCCTGTCATTTAGTCCCTTACCTCTGTTGCCTCTTAACCTGACTATCCACCTTACTTCTGACGTTTCTGTTTTGTTAATTATATCTCCCCCTCTATCATTTTCACTAACTGCTTCAATGGCCATAAATCTTTTTCGTAAGTGCTTATCTACTGCATTTTTGCAAGTGCTTACCTACTGCATTTTCGTAAGAGCTTACCTACTGCATTTTCGTAAAGCGCTTACCTACTGCATTTTCGTAATAAAGCTGTGTTTTTATTTTACAAGACTTGCTTAAGGAGAACATTTTTTGCTCAAGGAGAACAGTTTTCAAAGAATTATTTGGTATAGCAAGTTTCTGCTTGGTATATGTTCCCAGGACTTTTGTGTGCACTTCATTGTTTGAGGCCTTTTTTCTGAGTTAACATTTTTCCAGTTTGTTTCTTGGTTGTTGTGAGTGAATTTGTTGCATGTACATAGTATCCATCCTAAGCATCTTAAAAGAAATGTGATGAAAAGCCAGTTCTTCAGGAATGCGAGATTGCATAGTATTGATAGTGACATGCATTTCTCCTCTGACATTCTGGTTAATGAGTTCTGTCAGACAGGTTACCATGAATCGATGCTACATCAAATACAAAATGAAGTACTGGCCTATCATCAGACTAGGGCACAACCCTTTTTTGGTAATGTGCCTGTTAAAGTTCAGACCAATGCAAATAATAGAACAGATCCAGTAAGGCTATGTCTGAATTATTCCAAAAATGTACATCATGTTTGTGATTTCGTTAAGAAACATTAGAATGTACTTCTAACAGATACCAAGTTTAGAGAGATTTTAGGCAAAGATCCTACGTTCACGTATAAGAATTATAAGTCGATTAAGAGAATGCTCTGCTATAAGCTCCTTTTGAACAGTGCTGAATGTAGACCTGTTTTAAAAGGAACATTTAAATGTGAGGGCTGCAATATTTGCAGCTATATTCAGGAATGTGACCATTTTATAAATGCAGTTACTGGTCAGAGGTATAATTTTAACTTTTATGCTGACTATAATACACAGAACATTGTTTATTTTACCTGCTGTGATATATGCAACTGCTATTATGTTGGAAACATGAATCAATACTTCAGAGATAGAAATAAGGAATATGCAGACAGTATGAATAAAAGTGACACTAGGAATGCACTTGGTAAGCATGTACCAAATGAAGGATCTACATATACTTTTAATTTTTTTGTACTTGAGGTGTATTTTTTGAATATTAGAGGTGGTGATGTTAAAACTGCCACTGAAAGATTAAAGATAAAATGGATTTTAATGCTTCAGGCCTCTACAAGTAAGGGACTCAATGAGTATGTCCCTTTAAAGCCGGTTCTTAGGTCACATGGCCTGAGGCACTGATTTTGAATCTTTTAAATGTTTTAAATTACTATGATTATTTAAATCTGAAGACGCACTTAGGCTTGGTGTGAAAGCGCTCAACTCTGTTTGTGATTTTATTGTTTTTTATCATTAAAGTGTTTTAGCCATCCGCGTAAGCTGACTCTTGGTTTTTGTTCAAGATTGTGCACTATGTTTATGGATATCTGTTATATATTATCACCTTTTTGCTTTTAACTGTGTGTTATTTAATAACATTATGAGCAAACTTTTGTCATTGATTGTTGTTGCTTCTAAGCATTTTTCTCTTAACTGCTGATTTATTTAATCTTTCACAATAGCTCATTCTATTTCAGTTCATAATCTGTTTATTTCTTGTTGAATTTCTTCTGTTCTGAAATACTTTAGAATAAAGCATGCCAATCGACTGAACTTGAAAAATCATTAAGTAATATTATGTTGAAAAGGGAAAGGTGTCCTACACATAACCATTACTAGCAGAGATACATCTGGTTTTGCATGCTATGGCATAACAGCCTCACTACTTATTTCAACCAACAGGGAAAACTGGAAAACAAAGCAGAGGCTAGCTTTATGCCAGCAATGTAGATATTAATATCAGGCCAGAGACAACCTGCTTATTGAAGCAAGGTCCACAACAAATCTCAGCTGCAGTATATGCTTTTTTCTTCACGCATTCCAACTCAGATCTCTACAAATGTTTCTAGTGTGGAATTTTTTTTTTTTGCAGTCATAAACTGATACAGAAGAAGCCAGTGCCACCGGGATTATTTGTAGAGTCAGATAACACATTAGGTAAATATGTATCTGACTGTTTGCACAGTCAAATCAATCCCACAGACTGGGTCACTGAACCTTTACAGAACTCAGTGTGGTTCTTCTTAATCATCTGTACAGTTTTTGTTGTTGCATTTTCAAACACATTTACTCTTTTGTTTGAATATTATTATGCCTTTTTATTTGAATATTATTACAATGTCAGTTTTATCCCTTTTATTTTGGGATAGTGCAAGCTGATGTACCAAGCACCTGTTAAATCACTTCACTTTTTATGTCAAGTTGCCATCAGAGACTCTGACTCATTTTTCCAGGAAAATGAAATAAAACTGTAGAATTTGGACTGTCTTCTGAGTACTGACAAAATCTGATATTTCATGGAATTACCCATTTTAGGTTACACCAAACATTTACCACAACTTAGTTTTTCTCCTATATTTACTGCTTGTGGAACTGTTCTGTACTTCTAATACTTACATATTTTGTTAATGCATAGCTGCGCTAATGAAGTATAATTTAATCATGGCAATAACTGGAAATTGCACTTAACTATCACTGGTATTACTCCTGGAATTTCAGCTCAAGGAAATGAGGTTTATTTTTTTTAATAAATATAAAGAACTGTCCCTGCCAGTCAAACCTGAACATATCTCATGTGAAACTTATCTTACTTTTACCTGAAAAAACCTACTTCCTGTTATTATAGTTATCTCACATATATATTCTGCCTAATGTTGTAACGTGGCTGTTTTCAATTTATAATTAAGTACATCTGTTGTAGTTTTACTACTGAAATTATTATCACTGACATCAGGCTAAACATTTTCTTGACTTGGTTGTTTAGATAAGCCTATTCATGTATCATTTTATTTAAATGTACCCTGGACACCTATGTACCTACAAGATTATGTGCTGCTGTTCAATTTCTTGACTGATTGTAATGTATAATACTGCTAATTTTTTTTCACCTTCCCAGAGCAGTAGTTTAATCATAGGCTCATAGGTGTTTACTAGGCTAACGTCCACAATGGCCTTTTTAAGCCTAGTCATGCATCCCTTATATCTGACAAGTTCTGATACCCTTGATAAGTGTAACTAGGGGCTTGGGAGAGGAAACATTTACAAGCAGGGGGCTGGGAGATGAATCATTTAAAGGTTACCTGGGTCCATTAGAGACATAGAGGTGCCAAACAGGGATGAATTTCCTGTTCCCCATCCAATTGTCCAAGTTGCACTTGAATAGGGTTAATGAGGAGCTCTGCTTCACATGGATGAGAATCCTGTTCTAGAGACCAGATAGTCTCTGGGATATATACCTGTCTCTCCAACAGGTCCTATTTATATCATAGGCAAGGTTTAAGTCTTTCAAACACGTAATTCTGGTGCTGCTTTTTTGGGAGATATGCAGGAGGTCCATCAGAGTGGGGTCTGACAATCCCCTATATGCCAGGCATAGATCTCCTCTTAAAAGCCTGTAAGAGACAGAATACAGGAATAGGGCCTTGAGGCAGTCTGCATTGGGCATTTTACTTATGCCCTGTATTCTTTTAGTGTGGAATCTCTGTGGGTGTTCCAGTTGTTGGATATGCCTGGTTAGGTACATACCAAAGGGGGCATTGTACTCAACGATAGGTCTGATGAATGCCAAATACAGTGGAACAATGACTTCCTTGGACTTAGATGCCATACCTTTGTTTATAAGTTGTGCAACACATAATGATTTCTTCCCTACTGTAGACGCATGATCTGTCCTTCACGAAACCAAACTGAGTTGAGTCCAGTGTCTGATGATTTACTAAATCACTGTTGATCATCTCCATGATAATTTCTTTCCGTGGCTTTACATATAAGACTCGTGAGACTTGTGGGTCTGTAGTTTCCAGGGTCTGTAGATGACCCACCTTTGTGCAGAGGGATGACTGTTGCTGTTCTCCATTCATGAGGCATGAAGCCTGTTTGGAGGTTACAGTCAAATATAAATTCCAGAGGGCCTGATAGGTCATGTTTCATGCTATTTAGAAGGAATCCTGGGATATTATCTGGGCCCATTGGTGCAGTGTTCAGACCACATCCCATGATGCCTTGTAAATAGCAGTGTGACTAAACTTCTGAAGGGCAATAATTATAAAAGTATTTATCAGAGAAATGTATTAGTGTTTACATATTGGGACAAGCAAAATGCAGTGACTTTATATGTATGTATTAAAAAGATGTGCATTTATCCATGGAATGTATTTATTAGCCAGCTCTGTGGTGTAGGTGGATAAAGCCCTTACTATCCTGCAGGCAACCATTGTTTTAGTAGTGGTTCAGGTGCTTGTAAGAACTGGCCAGGGAGGATGGGATTGGCTGTTTAAGAAAGGAAAAAGTCCAGTCAGTGCTGCAGTGCAAATGGAGTCATTATAAGTTGTTTAAAAGCAAAATTAACCAGTTTTCAAATATGAGGGAATAAAGCTTCATATGGAAATATTCCAAGATAATTGTTAAAATCCTATACCATGTTTTAAATAAAAGCTAACCATTGTTTAAATGCAAAACATAGGAATTTTGCAAATTTATAAGTGTAAATTGATGTGAATTAATTTCAAGTCCTGTGCTCAAACAGACATACAAAGAACCAGAGTATTGATTCAAGAATACCTGTTGGTTTAACAGTGAGTCATTTACAATCTTTTTTTGGCTCACCATTTGCCAAAAATGTAATCTAGAAAACGGTGAGATGAAAAACTTATAAAAATCAAAACAAAATCAATTTTTTGCAATGGGCCAGGCTCCCTGCCACCCCCCCCCACACACACACACACACACACACATACAAACACACACACATACAAACACACACACATACACACTTGGAAAAAAACAGAAAAGCACTTAACTGGCTTACACAACAGAACACATTGCAGTGAAACACACCTCAGTGTAAAATCTTTGCAGAAATAACAGTCATCAAAACAGATAGAGATGAGACATAGGATCGCAATGCATGTTGATAAAAAAACTCCAGTTATTCATTGTTTGTAAAAGAACAGATGCTAAAATGCTACTTAGATGTGGCAGCAAATTTTGAAATTGGACAGGTTTTTAAAATATCTAGGCATATTGGACAGGTTAATGCATTTTTAGGCTACTGAGAAAGATTGGAAAACGTATACAGAAGCATTAGCACTACATTATATTGTCAACAAGGGCATAGCTAAGCAGAGAACAAGTATGCAATGTTGTACCCTTTTAATACTAAAGACAAAAATTACTTTGATAATCTTAACATGGCAGATTGTTTGCAAGTTAATGGGAATGGAAATGATTATACAGCTGAGAATCAACCAGTTTTATACCATAGTCCTAAAAGCCTATACCCTAAGCGGGTCTATATTAGAACATCGAAAGTTCATACTTTCGAATGTACTTTCATCGGCCCCTGTTCAGTGAACGCTGAAAATAGTGAAACAACAGATAACCAAATTTTTTCCTAAGGAAAGAATTTGGTTGTTCATTTCTGTCATTTCACTATTTTCAGCACTGTGGTGGAAAGTTACGGGTTGGGTTCAGGTAAGTGTGCGATTGGGCATGAGTTAGGTGAGTTAGGGTTAGGACGTGAGGGAGGTATGTGTGCGATTGTGTGGACATGAGGGTTAGGGCAGGTTAGGTGAGTTAGGATTAGGGCGTGGGTGAGGTGAGTGTGCAATAGTGATGGACCTTAGAGTTAGGATTTGGGTTAAGGTAAGTGGAGAGTGGTGTTTGTACAGTTTAGTGTAGGGCTAGCTGTAAGAATTTGGGTGTATGTATGTGGATTGCTGTTTGTTTGGTGTGCTTGTGTTGTGTGTATGTGTTTTGGAACAACAAATTTTTCCCTAGGAAAAAAATTGTTGTTCTGAATGATCGATGTTGTCAGCATTCGCTGAATAGGGGTCGATGTAAGAACATTCGAAAATGTAAACCTTTGGTGTTCTGATATAGACCCACCCTAAGCACCTAATCCTGAGTTTCAATTTATTACTGACCAATCTGCTACAGAGTGAAGCTACTCCTAGGGTCTTTTGTTTTCAAACTATTTCAAACAGGTGCCTTTCCACCACTTTCAGCCAAACTCCATAATAAAACCACCATGTACAACCTCCGCAACCTCACCTAATTAACTCCCTCACTCCAATCACCCCAAACTAAACTGCACTATACTGATCATTCCCTTTCTATTCTTGCACCCACACTCTGGAAATCCCTTCTCTTCACCTTTAAGAAATCTTTTTCCCATGTTCAGTGCTCAACTCAAAAGACACCTTCATCACAAATCTGACTGCAAGTACTTTTCTGCTGGACACATAACCTAACTCCTTCCTTACCTGTATCACTTCTACTTTGATCCTCTGTTCTCATCTACTGCTTCCCTTTCATATTTACTACTAAAATTAATACAAATTTGATTTTCTACTCTGGTAATATTATTTACATGTTGTATTGGGTCCCTATTATTTTCTCGAAGAGGAGTTCTCTTCAACAAACTTGAAACTGCAAAATTTGAAAACATAGTAAATCCTTGGGAAAGAAATTGCTTGGCCATCCTCATCAGTTTGCCATTTTCCCTGCTGTACTGCTATCTCGGAGTTGGTATATTTAGTTGGGGGGGTGTGGGTGGCGAAGCCTCCCACTTTGTAGTGTTTGTGGTTATTTGTTGGTGTTTGTAGGGCAAGCGATTTCTTTCCAAGGGAAATAAATCACTTATGTGGAGGTCTGATATTTTGAAAAGTTTGCTGTTTTAGGGTCGATGAAGAGGAGTTGATGGAATGCCTCTTCGAGGAAATAATATAGACCCTATTGTATCGATTGCCTATGAGATTATCTACCTTCTGTGATTACCCTGAGTTTGTGAATTTGTTCTATTTTCATTTTTTTGTGAATCTCTTCACTTGGGCTGGGCCTGCATATAGCCAGTAGTGATCAGTGTACTGGTAAACAAACTAAAATAAATAAAATAAATAACACTGGTGATAATTTCAATTCCATGATGAGATTTCTTTTCTCAAGGTTATCAGTACACTGTAGCTCGCAATCTGGTAATCCGAACAAAAATAAACAAATTAAGTAAATAAATAAATGCATACATACATATATATATGCATACATCCTTATAATTATAAATATATGCATATATAAATAAGAAGTGTACCTTCCTTTCAAGCTTATGCTTGTCATCCTCCCATAGTGGCTAAGATTAGAAATGTGCAATACTATTTAAGGAAAGAACATGTGAAATGGAAATTGTACATTTTATTTCTGATTTAATTCAGATGAGTGGGTACTGTACTTTGTTAGTACATTTGAGATCAAATGTTGAAAGAGAATACTGTGACAGCTATGAATGTTGACAAGAAACAAAACGGGCACAGCTGCACAAATCATGCAGCCTGTCAATAACCCAAATACCACTCTTTTATGGTCTTCCTGAAGTGAATGGCAGCATTTCTGGTGCACTGCTCTACCTTAAGGCTGTGACTCCGAGCTCCTGCCCTATTAGTTGATATATTTTCTAATAAAGGGGATGGAAAGTTATCTTTCATTATCTTGAGCAGGAAACAGTTATGATTTGGCACTAGATCAGTTAAACTAATCAGGGGCAGATAAACATTTTTTTCCTGGTTCATAACATTCTACCTTTCTATTTTTCACTGCAGCCTAACTCATTCAAACAAAACAAAGCATTAGAGTGTATAATACCCAGGCTTACATGTACACATAAGAACAGCAAAAGGTAGAATTCAGATTGTGATACAGAAGATGTATTTGGTAATTCCCATGGGGGTGGGGTAAGGAGACAGCCTCTCACACCTCCTCAAATTTTAAAATATCAACTTTAAAATTGCACTAACATAAGGCACATGGAATAATTGGCTTTTCAGCAAAATCAGTTAATTTGTTTTATAATGCTGCATGTAGTGTTGAATTTGACATGTATTGATATTATTGTTTGTCACTTTGATTTAACCTTTTGATGACGTAGATTGTGTTATGAAGTGCATTAACCAAATTTCATTTCCTTTTGTCCACAGTAAAAAAAAAAAAAATCTCACATCATATGTCTGCAGCACAGAATTTTTAGTCCGGTTAAATCTCCAGTATTATATTGGTTGCTGTAGACTTCCTAGTTTCTCAGACAAAAATTTGAAGCCAGCACAGTTGAGTGACATGATGTATGCTGTTACATGTGTAATAATGAAACTTGGAAACACATTAAACATTTTATACAACTTTGTTTAGAGGAAGCAATTATTTCAACCGCAGAAAGATTATGAAGTTGTTGGGGAGTTATGATTTTTGTTACAATTATTTTAGGAATGAAGCCTGGTTATATAAATGTACAGAAGATCTGTATTGATTTAGGTTGTTTATTTATTTTATTTATTTATTTGCATTAGTTTACTGGGAAATTCCAACTGGACACAGGTCCTTTTTCAGTGAAGGCCAGGGGAGAAAAGCTCCACAGACTTTATATGAGTAAATGACATACAATAATAAAGATGATGGCATACATTAAAGGAGAAAACAGTTTATTAGTTTGTTATCTACATAAGCACACTTGTCCATGGACAGTTCTCAGTCATAACCTGCACTGTGGGGGTAAGTACAATACATAAATATTTAGCTGAACAATTCAGTGTAACCAATCAAGTAGTATGTTTTGGCAAATGAAAGAAAATGGAGAACCCAGCAAAAACTCATGCAGAAATGGGAAAACAGCAATAATGCATATGTAGTACATGGAGCACCATGATTATGCTCAAAAAGGACAGGTTACAGCCTGGTTAAGTGATGCTATTGTGAAAGATCAAACCTTAATGTTCTGAGTGGTTATTAACAATTGTTATGCACTCCATATGTGCTGTTAAGGTCGGGTATGCACTAAAAGCAGGCATCACTGACCAGTAAACAGCAGTAGCAGGTAGAAACAGCTTTGTTTCAACAATTTCTACCTGCTGCCAGCCAAATTGTATGTACAGGGCATTTTGAATTAAACAGTTTCCCTTATACAGGGGCTACATAAGGACGTCAACCATCCCCAGCTGCTTTACTGGCTTTAATGCCAACACAACACATTGTTTTTTTACATATTACTTTTGACCAGAACCAGCCTTTGGTCAAATGGTGCCCTAGGCAAAAGGTCTCACTGCTCCCCCCCAATACCACCCTGTGCCTCCATCCTAATCTACCTATTCCATGCAGTCTACTGAAAACGTGCCCCTGCTACAGCGGCGTCCTATGTGGCTGCCTAGTTGACCTATGCCTAAGGCTTGCTATGCTTTTGACTAATTTGTAGTACACAGACATGCACTACAAAGAATTATGTCAGATCTCTGATCTTAGCTACATATTATGTGTTCTTGACATGGATTGACATGTCTCATACCAACTCATAATTCTTTCTAGCATGTCAAAGGGTCAGATGCTGGCGTCCTCTCCTGCCCAGTTGGTGAATCTGGGAATTCTGAGGCAATGTTACAATTGCCTCATGTACACGGACAACCCTCTCCTCCTCCCACATAACACTAACACTTGCGAGAGATGCAGCTATTTAGCCAAACTGGAGGCTGAGCTCTCTCAACTCAGGACTGGCAAGACCAGGCAGGAGGAGAAGGCAACTACACACACCACAATACAAGTCTCACATAACTCAACCACACCACTGAATCAAACACATAAACACACTAAGATAAACTCGGAGGCTCTGAGTAAAAATTTACCTAAACAGCAAAGGCCTCCAAAGCAGACACCCAAGCAACTGCAAACTCAAGACACCACACAAACAACACATAAAAAACATAATCAGTGTGCAAAGCAGTCACTGCCCTTAAGGCCAAATACAACACCAAACATACTTGTCATAGGTGACTCCATAGTCAGACACACTGACGTCCCACTCACCAGGCTGAACAAGGAGAAGGTCACGGTAAGCTGCCTATCGGGCGCTAGAATCCACCACATAACACAAGCACTCAGGTCACTCCACGGCAAGTACAAGTATGACACAGTCATTGTCCATGCTGGTGTGAACGACCTGAGACGTACCTCCCTGGACTACATGAAAAGAGACATAGAGGAGCTCTCTGAGCATGTAGCCCAGGCAGGTATGACCCTGAGCCTGAGCAGTATCCTTCCTTCACCACGAATGATGCCACAATATAGTGACAAGATGATCAGCTTTAACAATTGGCTTAATTTCTGGTGTCATTCAAAGGGGATCCAGTGTCTGTCTGCTTGGGATGACATGCTTGACAAGCCACGCTGCTTCGCAAGGGACGGCTTGCACCTGTCACCCCTGGGATTCCGGATATTGGCTAAGGCTCTTGCCACCCCTATAGTGCCTT
Source organism: Protopterus annectens (assembly GCF_019279795.1). Taxonomy (NCBI): domain Eukaryota; kingdom Metazoa; phylum Chordata; order Ceratodontiformes; family Protopteridae; genus Protopterus; species Protopterus annectens. The sequence goes on from NC_056729.1 coordinate 1,016,138,793, forward strand.
TTTTAGGCAAAGCTCAAATTCTAAACCTACCACCCTAGAAAACAAAAACGGGAAGAAACTAAGGGTAATGCTGCTCAATGCCAGAAGTCTAAATCTCAAAATGCACGCACTCGAGGCCCTTCTCAGTATGGAGAACATCGATGTCTGTGCTGTGACTGAAACCTGGTTCAAGGCTCCTGAGAGCACCCCGGCACTATCAGGTTTTACCTCATATCATGCGTTCCGGCCCCAAAACCCGGAACATACCACAAAAGGAGGGGGTGTATCCATATTCATCAAGGATACCCACACCTCCAGGTTGGTGGCTACGCACGAAGCATCGGAAACCATCCAGGTGCAATTAACCATAGGCAAAACTGCTCTGCAATTTGTAGCATGCTACAGGCCACCCTCTCAAACTCAGGAAACCCACACAGCCTTCCTGAAGACACTGAAGGGTATAAATGTATCACCAAACACCATCATATTGGGTGACTTCAACTACCCGAATATAGACTGGGAACATTACTCAAGCCCCAACTTTCTAGCCCAAAGGTTCCTGGAGTTCATAAATTCAAATGCCATGGAACAACTAGTCACTGTCCCCACAAGAGGAGAAAATATACTAGATCTCATCATCACAAACATGGGGACAAAATGCTCCACACCGGAAGTATATCCCTCTTTGGTGAGATCAGATCATAAACTAATCTCACTAGAAATCCACATTCCGCCCCCACCCCAAACAAAAAAGACCACAGTGAAGAACTGCTCTAAAGCAAACTTCACACTACTCAAGACAGGTGTGGTATCCTTCAAGGCCCCCGAGCCAATGGAAACCACAACCCAAGCTGCGGAAGCCCTTACAAATGCCTTCTATAAACACCTTCAGGACTGCATGGATCAGGCAATCCCAAATAAAACCAAGACTCTTTCCACCAAGGGCAAACGTCCAGTCTGGTGGACCCCAGCCATAAACAAACTTTACAATAAGAGGAGAAAGCTATTACATGACAGAGCAAAATCCCAAAAAGGGAAGGCATCTTTGATCAGTACTAGCAAGAAACTACGATCCCTCATAAAATCATCCAAGGCCAACTTTGAGAAAAAAATTGCCATAGATTCAAAAGACAATCATAAGGCCTTCTTCAGCTATGTCAGAAACCTGGGTGGAAACTCCCAGATATGCTCAGAATTAGTCCAAAATGATACAAAAATCACTGAACCCACAGACATTGCCAACATACTGGCAGACAGGTTCAGCGCAAACTTCACCCCCCTCTCCACCCCAAAAGGAGAGATAACTATCCCAACAGAGTGTAGCCTCCCAGACATCTCAAATGCGCAGGTGAAAGCTGCTCTCTCTAAAGCTAAAAACACAGCATCAATGGGACCGGATGGTGTCCCCGGCTGTGTGCTACATGAACTCAATGAAGAACTAAACCCGCACAAAAGGCAGCTCTTTAATCTTAGCCTTACCACAGGATATGTGCCCAAGGAGTGGCGTACGGCAACTGTGGTCCCATTCCTCAAAGGCGGTGCCTCTACGGACCCTGGTAATTACCGCCCCATAAGCTTAACAAGCCTGGTCTGCAAAGCTATGGAGAGGATCATAATGGAACTCATAAACAAGGACATAGGGGACTTGCAGACCTTGGACCCAACCCAGTTTGGCTTTGTCAAAGGCAGATCTTGCCTTTTGAACTTGGTCGACTTCTTTGAAACAGTTACCAAGGCCATTGATGAGGGAAAGGCAGTCCATACAGCCTACCTTGACCTTGCAAAAGCTTTCGACACAATACCCCACTCGGGTATCATAGAGAAACTTACCAGCTTAAGTGTAAACCCATATGTCACAAGATGGGTTGCAAACTGGCTAAAGGACAGAACCCACAGGGTTAGAGTTGCTGGAGCCATGTCAGACTCCAAGCCGGTTACAAGTGGTGTCCCACAGGGCTCAATTCTTGGCCCCCTATTGTTCGGCATCTACTTCTCAGAAGTACAGGCAAACATAGGAGGACTATGGCTGACAAAGTTTGCGGATGACTGCAAACTGGGTGCCATAGTGGATAGTACATCGGACACAGACATCCTTCAGAGGAGTCTCACGGAAACTGATAGCTGGTGCCAGAGCCATGGCCTGAAGTTAAACACAAAAAAGTGTATAGTCATACCCTTCGGGAAAAACAAGGTAACCCCAAGCTACCATATAGGTGGCAACCCACTAAGCACAGAAGAGGTTATCAGGGACCTGGGTACCCAGGTTGACAGTGGCCTCTCGTTTGACACTCACGTTGCTAAAGTGGTTCGAAAGACCTTCTACATTGCCCATCTGATCATGAAGGGATTCACATCCAGATCAAGTGAGGTCATTGTTCCCCTGTACTCTTCACTTATCAGACCAATGATCGAGTACAATGCCCCATTCGGGATGTATCTTACCCGACATCTGCAGCAATTGGAGAGACCCCAAAAGTTCCTCACCAAAAGGATAAAGGGACTCCAAAACCTGTCATATACTGCCAGACTGAAGAAACTCCAACTCTATTCAGTTGCATACCGTCTGCTCAGAGGTGACCTGTGCCTGACATACAAGGCCATGACCAACCCGGAATTAATGGACATGCTCCACCTCAAAAAATCCAAATCCACCAGAACCACTAGAGCAAGTGACTTAAACCTTAGCACGGATATAAATAGGACGTGCTGGAGGGATAGATTTATCACCCAGAGACTCCCCATGCTGTGGAATAAAATCCCAGTCCATGTGAGGCAGAGCACCTTGTTGGCTCTGTTCAAGAGAAATCTTGACCGGTGGATGGGAGATCGTATGTTTACCCCGGGAATCATCTCTGTGTCACTGCTGGACAGAGGCACAACAAACTAATGGGCACATTATTTCTAATATAAGGGGTGGCGTAAGCCACATAACTTTGGGCTAGGCTTATAAATGCCTTAGGGCAGATAGCCTAGTATAAACCTATGAACCTATGAACCTATTCCAAGATTCACCTTGAGAGTACATTTCTTGGCATTGAACACATAATAAGTAAGTTACGATAGACGACACAATCATAATCCTCTATTTGGTGCACAAAGTTATTTTATAACTCTGCATGTTTGGATGAGGACTAGGGCTTGTAACTCTTGTTAAGTTAAGAGGATACTAAGGAAAACAAAGGATGTATGAGAAAGAACTTACTTTTGTCAAATTACAAAAAGTAGGTAGTGTAACCCTGAGTGCCAGAAAACTTAATGAGTTTTAGTTCATGAACAGCAGGAGCCATTTCCGAAAGAAGGGAGAAACATAGTCACTTAGGCCAGAAGGGAGTCACTGCAATGATCTTGAGGGATTCCTTTTGAAATTTCAGGATTAACCTGGATATTAGTAGAAAGGAGGGAAAAGCATACAGGAACTTTCCTGTCCAAAGAAAAGAAAAGACATCTGTCTTCCAGGCTTTTTTGCATAGAGTCTTGGAACAGAATATTTCCAGTTGATAGTTCAAAGAGGAGGCAAAAATATGTTGTTTCCATTCATGAGGGTCTTCCCTGGTCTCACTCAGCTTCTCTGCCACACAGTTTTGTTCTGACAAACTGTAGGATCCCTGAAGAGAGAGACTGTGCTGTGAAGTTATAGCCCAAGCTAACATGGCTAGACTGCAAAGGGGCTTACAAGCTAGTTTCCCCTTTTTTTTTTGATGTACCACAAGACTGCTGTATTGTCTGAAACCACTTTGAAGAGGTCTTGGAGGATAAAGATGGTTAAGAGAGTTAAGTGCCTTGATCAGGGCAGGTACCGTCTAGATATTTATATGCTTGCATCTATCCTTGGTGTCCCACAACCCTAGCACTTTTATCCCTCCTGAAACTGTAGCTTAAGTAAAGCTCAAAACATCTGTGCTGACTGACTGCTTTGGAGCAGGGAGGTAGAAGGGGAGACTTGGATTTACGGATATCTGTTGCCTCCACCAAAATATTTATCTTCCGGCAAACCTGAAAACTGGGATTTCAGATAACACTGTATCTTTCTTATGTGGAGTCTTGCCAGGGGTATCATGAAAATCATAGATGCCATGTGACCCAAAATCTTGAGGTATTCCCTCATGGTGACCTATGTCTGAGTGGAAATCCTTAGAAATAGATCTAAACAAGAATATTTTTTTTCTATGGAAGAAAATCTCTCTGAACTGAGGTGCCTACTGACATCTCAGGAAAACAATCCTATGTAAGAGAGTCAAGAAAGACTTTTGACTGTTCTCTTGGAATCCCAGCTTCTGTAAGAGACCACTCACCCAAGATAGAGATTCATGACACTCTGAAACAGACTCTGCAAAGATAAGCAATCACCTAAATATGGAAACATGTGAATCTCTTGTAGCCTTCAATAAGCTATAATTGGAACTTGACAATTTGTAAACATTCTTGGTGCAGTTTATAATCTAAAGGTTAAGGTAGATAAATGATAATGTGATCTAGACATACAAATCCTAAAGAAACACCTGAAGTCTGGATGAATAGGGATGTGATGATAAGCTTCTTATACATCTATTGTTACCAGGATAGTTGAAAGAGGAAGAAGCGGTAACAAGTTGTGATATAATTTTGAATTAAGGCACTATCACAAAGGGGTTTAGGAAAAAAGATCTGGAACTAGCCTCTAAGCATTTTCTTTCTTTGTCACTAAGACCATTCTGCAATAAAAACTCTTACCAACTTGGGAAGGAGGAACTGGTTCCATCAGTCCTTGGGACACCATGTGATGAAGAACAGGTGGAAATTAAAGAGTCTGATCTGGAGGATGAGAAATGACTCCCTGGAAAGGAGGAATTTCCACCAGCTGCCATCTGTAATCTTGCTGAATGATTTTCACAATAGTTTTGTCTGAAGCAGTATGTTGCCAAAAAAGAAACATGGGGATTAAGACTTTCTAGAAGAAAAAGGGGGCCAGGTTAGCAGTGGGTCATGAGGTCTGTTGAATAGTCATTCAGACGTATTGGACTTTCCTTGGTTTTGGGAGGTTAGAGACTTCCTTTTGAAACTCCCTTGACATTCCTCCTTTAATGTCTGTTTACTTGAATTCTATTGAGATCATTTGTTCTGTTTTCTGCTTTCTTTCCCTCCAACCTGTTTGTTAACATAGTCCATCACCAGTATGAACAGCAGTGAGTTTAGAGATGAACCCTGATGCAAACCCACTCCCACTGGGATCTCCTCTGTGAGTCCAAATATTGTTTGTACTTTCATCATTGGATCTTTGCTCATAGCCTGCATTAGTGTTTCCAGGACTTTGATCCATCGCAAGACTATACAAATCAGCCTTATTGGGACCTGGTCATACTCTTTCTCCAAGGCTAGGAATGTTCAGTCGGACTCTTTCCTCACCTCTACCTTCTTCTCATCTATCTGTATCAGTGTAAACATCAGATCAGTTGTGCTGCATCCTGATCTGAATCCAAACTGCTCATCTCCCATCTACTTACAACTACTCTGCATGTCTTTACTTATCAATCATCCTTTCCAGAATTTTCATGCATTATGACAGGTGTTTGATACCTTTGTGCTGCCCTCAGTTGTGAATGTCCCTTTGTTCTTGAACACTGACATGAGAACGCTTATTCTCTAGTCAGATGTGATGTGCCTTTCTCTCCATACTGCTATGAGTACCCTAAATAGCCATTCCTCCTTTAACTCGCCCAACATATTGATCATATCTGATATGACCACAACCAACCTGCTGCTTTCCCTGACTTCATTTTCCTTAATGCTGTTCTTACTTTTTCTAGGGTGGGCTCCATCTCTTCTTTCATCCCAACCTGTGTCTCGGACAGTACAGCATCTTGTGGTTTTCTTCATTCAGAAGCTGATGGGAATACTTCTATCTGTCTTTGATGCCTTGTGGATTGGTGAGCAGGCTGTTGCTAGCATCCCCTATGAAGGGGATATAATGACTATCTTCTTTATCTTTCTCCCCATGCCTTGTCGCCTGATATAGTTTCTTTGAGCCATCCATTTTGTCACTTTCTAGAAACTGGTAGAGAGCTTCTGATGCCTTCTTTTTTGTTATTGCAACTACTCTCATAGCCTGTTTGTTAGCCAGCTGTTATTTTTTTCTTAGAAAAATAGAAAAAAATGATCCCAACAATGACCTGGAACACACCAGCTTTATTGACAACAAAATGTTCCTTTGACTAAGTGCTTTTGCCAGTAATTGGCTTCATCAGAGTCAAAGAAACCTCTAACTACAACAGAATAAATAGTGAAAAAGTTTTTTTTTTTTTTTTTTTTTTTTTTTTTTTTTTTTATATACAAACACTTAATTGATTAATTGATAAGCCAATCATCAGCCATAAAATAACATTAGGTGAACCGCCCTTAAGAAAGTGCTTAGTGCAAATCATTTCATCTAAAACGAATCAAAGAATCCATTTAACAATGCATATAATACCTAGTCAAATTTAAACGTATCCACTAGGTTCCAAAAACAACAAAATTGGTTCAAAAGTTTAAGTAAAAATATAAAAAATACTATAAAAATATGTTCCATGAATTAAAAACATTGTTATATAAAAAACATGTATATAAAAAGAACATAGCAGCAGGCAATGCTGGTAAACATACCCAAGCTGAAAAACTATTAGCTTTCAACTTCTGTAGTTTGAAACAATACCAACCTATGGTTTCAGACTTATTCAAAACACTGTTACATCCCCACAGTGTACCTGTTCCGGGTGCAAAATGAACATTATACCCAGTATAGTAAGTGTACTAAATAATGTTATTAGATCTCTGCTTTAACATGGGCATGAGAGAAATACCCTCATTAAGTCCTGGTGGTCTCGTGGCATTTAACCTCAATTGCCACCTTGCTTCTTTGCTTTCAACAAGAAGTCTGTAATTGCCACCCCTACAGTTCATTACCACCCAGTCAATAACAAAGAAAATAAAATTTGTTGCTACAGTTTAAAGGACAACTATGAGTTAATATGCATCATTGCTTCTCCCTAATCTCTCTTTTCCCCTATCTGTCAATCCCAGTACTCAAAATAATTATTTAGGGAAGGGGAAGCATTTATTTTCTCATTTCTGGTGATTCCCATAGAACGTTTAGCGGTATGGCTAAACATTTTTCTTAAAACTTTACTCTTGCTCTTGTTGAATTTTCTGATAAGTCGTCCATCATTCTGCCAGCAGTTTATAGTAGAACACAGCAAGGAAATGCCCTCTCTTCAATTTAGCATGCTTTATTCTAATATTTGCATATGGTCATTCTCTTCACCTGCCTTCGAAATAAATAAAACAACACTCTTTCACCCAGGAGCAGGAACTTCTCTTTTAATGGTATGCTGCTGGATGTTTTTGTGCATACTGCACTGCCATGGACCTTGCAAGTGAAAAATTGTTTTTATTTTCATGAAGTAAGGGTTGTGTTGCCATTTTTGTGGTGAATGTTTTTCGCTGATTAGGGAAGAGTACTAATTATTATTTTATTTTTAATTGGGCTGAACAGGCTTTCCAATTGACTGATGCAGTTTACTTATTTATTTATTTACTTGTTTTTAGAGTAAGTGTTTAAGCATCAGTCCGATATGCTTATGTCATGTATGATCTGCTGCTTCAGTCTTCTTCCCGAGTGTTGGTTTTCTGGATCTTGTTTACATTTCTTGAGGGACTTTTTACTTTCTGCATTTTATTGGTGTGTTTACATTTCTAAGAAGACATCCATGGCATCGCTTCATATTTCTGCCTGTCCCTTCTTAAATTGATGCAGCTGTAGTAAACTGCAGAAGATTTCAGTCAGTTTCTTGCTTGCAATATCGTACATATGACATATTTCTTTCTGTAAGATGCATTTCGTAAAAGAGGAGTGCCAGTGTAGCTAGGGTGGAATAAGAAGAGGCAACTGCCTTGATCACGAACTGTTCGATCTCTAATGCATTACTGGCTTTTTAAAGCCAGTATTGCATTTGTGGTCAGACTTGAGTGCTTTAACGCATCCTGAGTGGTCTAAATTGTAGCAACTGTATGCTATATTGTAGCAGTTTGCTACAGTTTAAACATTAAAACAAATGTATCTCTTTAAGTTAAACTAAAACTTGAGTGCTGTAGTGGTCCATGCAGGCAGGATATAAACTGTAGCAATTACCGAATAGTTGCTACAGTTTATACCCTGTCTACACGGTATATAGCTTCTTACTAGTTTTCCCCTTTTCTGATTTTTTCCTCTGGAAACCAGTGAAATATAAACACCATATAGCACAGCCATCTTTACAACTTCAACACCCCAATTCACAGTGCAGTGGTTACGTTTTAAATAAGATCACATGCCCCTTTTGAAAACAAGTGCTGCTCTGTCTTTCAGTACAGGCTGCACAGTGCAGTGAAGTAATCTTCCCTTGTGCTGTAGAAAAAAGTCACCCACTAAATCCATCTCCTGCATTCCAAAATGCTTCCACGTAAAGGATGACTACAGCACCTACAGATATTGTCACCACCTCTTTCCATTTCACTGTCAGCCCAGGATCATGTATTACAGTTTTTACACTGTCGCTACACCATCATTTGAAAAGAGAACTTGATACATGTTTTACTGTAATAAATGAAAGTTATCTGCTTACTGCAAGGACATATCTTGTAAGTATGCCCTTCCTCCATAACAGGTAAAACCGTAGGCTGCAGACAATACAACTACTTGGCATTCAGAGCTATTAAGCTGCTTTCTCCCTACCTTGATCCCATCCTGCTTCTATTCTTGCAGATCTCTAGCTCTGTGACAAGAGTGTGTCCATCTAGGTGGCCCAGAAAGAGAGAAAAGGGGTAGATCCTGGAAGAAGGGTAAAAAGAGAAAGTCAATTTGACTATAAATGGCTTGCTCAGAAATGGTGGAGCTGACGTTTGTAAAATGGCCAGTTTGACCCAGGACCAGTGAATGGGACAAATTGGTCAGGCATATAAAGGCAAGCACATAACTTTCACGTGTGATTCTTCAGTAATATATAGGACAGGGTCCCCTCCATTCTTACCAGATTGGATCCAGTCATAAGAAAACCTCATTCAAAAGGATATTCCCAGAAGATTATACTGCTCTGGAAGTAATGCCCATTTTTGTGTTTGTTAAGGCATTAAGGTTGGAATTTGCAGCCACTGTGCAAATGCTGCTCAGTGAGGTGCTGCTGAGGAATGTGTGCGGAAGTGGCCACAGCTCAGGTGGAAATGTGCCATGGGAGTGTGGGTAGGGGTTTTGCACCCTTGGAAAAGCAACATTTTATGCACTCTACTAACCATCACAACAAGGTGGTCTGAAGACCTGAAGGATCTTCTTTTGCACTGCATAAAACTGAAGAGTTCTTTACATCTTCTAAATTCCTGTGTTCTGCTCCAGTACAATGGCATTATCAAAAGTGGGCTGTCTTGAATTCACAGTTTCAACACTGGGAACCATACTTAGTGTGGCCAAAGAGGGGGCTATTATAATTATTTTGGAGTGCAGCCTTTTCTCCTTCAGGATGGTCTTTACCATGGCAACATACAAAGGGTGCTTCTAGTGAAGATGTGTCCTCTGGGACTTCTGTTATTAGGGGTCTGGAGGGAAAACACAAAGAGGTCCAGCGGACATGTCTTCATTAGAAGCATCCTTTGCCTGTTGTTATAGTGATGTGATGAGAGAATTAGTAACATTTCACATCTGCTAGGCAGGCAAAAAGATACAACACTGGATAGTCCCATTTGTATAAAATTCATTTGGTCATCTTCTGGTCCATTGACTAGTTGTGGGAAAGAAGCAGGTTTTTGTTATGCTTGTCTGCTAGTGTTTGTATATAATAGCCTTTCTATAAAACAAATGCCACTATACCCTGTGGGATCTGGTTTTAAAGTGCAGCAAGATGAAGCTGACAGCTCAGAGCTCCCACACACAGATGAGTGTAGTAAAAACAACCCCTGTACTGTCTAGTCAAAGTGTCCACCGCCTCCTAGGCAACTGCATCTGTTGTTATGACTTAAGCAGCCTCAGGCAATTGAAAGGTTCTGCCCACTGTCAGGCTGGGAGTACGTGATGGAGGTGGTTCCTGCACAAGCCTATAATGACTATTCGCTATGATCTAAAATGGTTATGTTGGTTCCACTGGATTAGTGCAGAAGTCTGGTGTGTACAGGAGCATGGGACCTGTATAAACTGAGGATGCCACTTTGAGAAACTGTGTTTTGAACAAGACCGGGGCTTGATGAGCTCTGTGAGGACTGTGCAGTAGAGCAGTGACCTTGTCATTTTGTAGGAAGGATTTGGAGATTTTGGTTTCCAATATACATACCCTATGAAAGTTATGCACTGTGCAAGCTGCAGCTGAGACTTGGATAAATTCACCATGATGCCTAGGAAATGTTACATTCTGATTAAAGTGTGACTGCACTCTAAGAGTTATTCCTGAAATGGGGCAATAAGGAACCAATCATCTAGGCAGGGAAGCATTTTGTCGTAAGCAGCTAATGGTGGGCTGCTACTACTGGTATATGTTTGGTGACTACCTCAGGGAGAGTGAATTCTGAATTTCAAACTGACTGCTTTAACCTGTAAGTACCCATCCTGGATTCCTCTGTGATTTTTGTGTGTGAGTAGGCATCATGAAGGTCTGAAAAACACATCCAATCTCTGTGCGAAGCATACAAATATAGTCTGCACCAAAACTATTCTGAATTTTTCCATCTATGCATGCTGGTTGGGCCAGAAATCCAGTATGAGTCTGAAGTCTTTTGTGATCTTAGGCCCAAAAACTTGACCTTGACCTCTCATCAATTGAAACCTCCAGGATGGCCCTTTTGTATAAAAGATTCGTTTTGCCATTCTGCTCAAAGTTGTACACTTTAATGCCAGTTTTGCACACTGTTGCATGTTAACTTTCAAGTTTCAGACATAGCTGTAGACGGCTGTCTTTAGCCTGGGAAGCTTTCTTGACTTCATAATTGGCCTTGCTACATTTAATTAGTCCTGTTAGCTTCTGGTTTAGTTTAATTAGTAAGCTCTTGTCATTCTGAACGTTGCTCTGACTGATCAGGATTTATTTTTTGTTTTGTTATATACCATGTTAAAATTTGAATTCAACCAGTGTGATTTGTTTTTGGGATTTGTTTAGGGCTTACTTCCTGTGGGTACAACAACCTCTATGCAACCATATGTATGTTTGTACAAAGTGTTTGAAAATAATTCTGCATAGGCTGTTGTGAACCCTAGCTTAGACAGGGCACTGAATTTTGACAAACTGTCACTTAATAGGATGTAGTTTGCTTTAGAATTGTTTTGAACTGTAGCAGTTTTTGCTGTGTTTTCCAAGTTGATTGTTATTTCTAATGAGATTGCTTTGTGATCCGACCACACCAATGAGGTTGTGACACATGAGGGGGTGCAACACTCTCCCATATTGGTCAGAAGTAGGTCCAGTATGTTTGACCCTGTAGTTGAACTGGAAACTAAATGATCATTAATAAAGTCTAAGAAATGTGCCTGCAATTTGGAAGCAGGGTATGTTTCCTAGCCTATAGAGGGGTAGGTAAAGCCTCCTATGAATAGAGTGTTTGGTTGGATGGAGAGTGCCTCCAGTAGGTCTATGCAAGAGCTGTGAAATTCTTGAGCTTGCTAAGATATGGTAAGGGACTCTATCTAGGTCATTTGCATGTGGATGAACTCCGTGGCGTCATCCTGTTTAACCAGCATTGAGGAATACTTGCTGCTAATAAAGATAGAGACACTTCCACCTTTTGTCTCTGTCTCTTGTGGTCGATGGTCCAAATGTTTGAAAGCCACTGTAGCCTTGCACTAACAGAGTACATTCTGTGGCTTTAAACCATGTCACTGTAATGGCACAGATGCAGTGGCTGTATTCTCTACAGAGCTTGTAGGTTCTGGAGGTTCTTGTTAAGGTTCCTAGCACTGAGCAATTACACTTATACATTCCTTATGATATTATTTTCTATGTCAGTAGGTTTGTCACTGTAGCATTTCCTAAAAAAACACTTTAAATGGGGTGGATAAAGTTTTAGCCAAATACCGGAGGCCTGGGGGGGGGGTGTAAACCATCTTTGGCAAAGCAATCTGGTCTGTTGGCCATGAACCCCTGGGCTGACAGATATTGAATCCCCCTGGACTGACTCCAGAACCTAATTTAACTGTTAAAATCAATCATTTTTGTTCATGCTGTGGCTTTATCCTTGGTAAAGGTAGAATTCTGCACAATGCAAGGCCATACCAGTCTGAGACACATTCAGAGATGTCCTTAATGTTTTTGTCTTTATGTAGTCCAGAGAGGTGCAGTGGATATAAAAAGTTTAAACATCCTTGTTAAAATGCCAGTTTTTATTATATAAAAATATGAGACCACAATAAATCATTTCAAAATGTTTCCCACCTTTAATGTGACCTATAACCTGTACAATTCAATTGAAAAACAAACAAATTTGTTCGGGGAGAAAATATAAAAAATAAAAATGCACAATAAGATGGTTACATAAGTGTGCACACCCTTAAACTATTACTTTGATGAAGCACATTTTGATGTAATTACAGCATTCAATCTTCCTGGGTAGGAGTCTACCAGCATGGCACATCTTGACTTGGCAATATTTGCTCACTCTTCCTTGCAAAAGCACTCCAAATCTGTCAGATTGTGAGGGCATCTCTTGTCCACAGCCCTCTTCAAGTCACCCCACAGATTTTTTTACTGGATTTAGGAATGGGCTCCAGCTGAGCCATTCTAAAATGTAAATTTTCTTCAGGTGAAGCCATTTTTTTGTTGATTTGGATATATGCTTGGGGTCATTGTCGATTTGAAAGGTGAAATTCCTCTTATCTTCAGCTTTCTACAAGATGCCTGAAGGTTTTGGGCCAAAGGTGACTGGTATTTGGAAGTGTTCATAATTTCCTCCACATTGACTAAAGCCCCAGTTCTAGCTGAAGAAAATCAACCCCAAAGAATGATACTGCCACCACCATGCTTCACAGTGGGGGTGGTGTTCTTTTGGTGATGCGAAGTGTTGTTTTTGCGCCAAACGTGCCTTTTGGAATTGTGGCCAAAAAGTTCAACCTTGGTCTCATTGAACCATAACACATTTTCCCACATGCTTTTGGGAGACTTGATGTATTGTTTTGCAAATTTTAGCCAGGCCTGGATGTTTTTCTGTGTAAAAAAAAATGCTTCCTTCTTGCAACCCTACCCCATAGTCCAGACATGGAGAATACAGGAGATTGTTTTTACAAGTAGTACACAACCAGTACTAGCCAGATGTTCCTGCTGCTCCTTCAGTGTTGCTGTAGGTCTCTTGGCAGCCTCCCTGACCAGTTTTCATGTTGTCTTTTCATTAATTTTGGAGGGATGTCCTGTTCTTTGCAACATCACTGTTGTCCCATATTTTCTCCACTTTTTGATGACTGTCTTCACTGTGTTCCATGGTATATCCAATGCTATGGAAATGTGTTTGTACCCTTCTCCTGAATGATACCTTTCAACAATGAGATCCCTTTGATGCTGTGTAAGCTCTCTGTGAACCATGGCTTTTGCTGTAGCAGGCAACTGAGTAAATGTCAGTAAAATCCTACTAGGACAGCTGAACTTTATTTGAGGTTAATCAGAATCTCTTTAAGTGATGGCAGGTGTGTACTCAAGAGGGGTGAATGCTGTAATTAAATCAAAAGGTGCTTCAACAAAGTATTAGTTTAGGGGTGTGCACATGTATGCAACCAGCTTATTGTATGTTTTTTATTTTTTATATTTTTCCCCTAACAGATTTGTTTGTTTTTCAATTGAATTGTACAGATTATAGGTCACATTAAAGGTGGGAAAAGTTTTGAAATGATTTACTGTCATCTCATTTTTTTATATCACAAAAAACTGGCATTTTAACAGGGGTGTGTAAGCTTTTTATATCCACTGTACATCTCAAGTAAGTTGTGCTCACGTGTAATGAGATAGAATCATACTGGTACAGAATCATACTGTTACATGTGGTTCAATGACAAGAGTGCATGCATCTGGCTCCAGATAAGCAAGTGACCATAATCTTTTCCTTGTCCAGTGAGTGGAGCTTTTGTGTGTCTTATATGGAGTCCCCTATGACAAGATACCTGCGTAAACTGTTTGCTTGCCTTATGGGCTTTCTCTTCAGGGGTCCACTGGGTGTAGGCTTATGTGTGGTGCTTGGTGTTGCTTTTGGTGTATGGTTTAGAGATCGCAGAGGATAGACATTCCCATTTGCAGGCTTAGGAAGTATTTGATGATTGCAGATATTGCTTTTTAGTGCCTTAACATATCTGTGTGGTGGATGTAGTGAGTGTGTTCTTGACAACCTTATTTGTATGCAAGATTTTTGCCACCAAGAAAATTGTGTATGTTCATCTCTTACATGCTGTGATTAAAAGGTTGGCTGTGAATATCAGACAATTGATACAAGTGTTTACAGATGACACCATAGTGATGTGCTTCATAAACAAGCAAGGAGGAACCAGACCTTACCCTCTCTGCAGACTAGTCATGGTAGCCTTGAATATAGTTCACACAATCACACCCCCACAGACTCATTTTCATGATGATCTTTATTTCCTTTGATGTAAGATGTATGATAACAGATCAGGAAACATTGTTAGCACCTGTGAGGGACATGGCTACCTGTGTCAAAACTGCCAACCCATTACTATTTGACAAACCTATTCTTCCATTATCTGTTTCAATATCAAGCAACCTCATTTACATAGGAGTCCCAATGTCTGCAGTTGCCTTTTCACAAGGAATGATTCCCATTTCCTTGGATGTATATCCCTTCCTAAATTAAGCAATGAGGCTCATTGTTATTCATTCTTTTGCACATATGTATTTTGCGTTGCCTTTTGAAATAATAAGGTATCAGCTCTTATATTCTGAGTTAGCTGTTTTTTGCTGGCTTTTAATTTCATTTGCATCAAGTATCTTTACACATAATGTCTGCCATTCTATCTTAGTTGCTTTTTGGCATTTTAATTTTGAATGCAGAGAGCTCAAATGCTATCAGTAATTTCTTCAGCTCCACAGGATGTTTCCCTTTCTACTAAGCCACTGCCTTTGCATGTGCTTGTATCAAAATATATTTAAAAACACTGAGAGTACCCTGGCAGGGCAGGGCAACAAAGCTTTTCATACATCTATACAAGACATTGGACATGCAGTACCCAGGGGTGTGGGTGACTCAGTTTATGTAATATAAACAATCTTGCATCAAGCTTGTTTGAACCAGATGATGAATTTGAGCTTTGCCACATCCAAATTCAAAGCTAACCAAGGCCTTATACAGTATGGCCCATGCAGACATTATGGAAAATCTAAATGCCTTGACCATCGTGTATTAAGAAGTGATAGTAAACTTCCTGAAGGACAGAAACTACATAGTGCAGTTAGCAGGTGCCTCATCACAAAGTATGAAAGTGACCAATCCTGTCTCTCAGAGATTATTGCTGGGAGCTCTCTGGTACTTATTGCACAGATCGCAGTGCAGACAGCAGATGACTGTGTTCATGTTATGAAACCCAACACTCCAGAATGAACTGCCAGTGATACAATGTTAATGTACTAAAACTGGACAACTGCCTCCCAGCATTACACTGTATAGACACCACACTACCAAACACTAATCTAGTCCCTGTCTTTATACTGTTATGTGACAGCAGTTGGAAGCCAACCCACTTCATTCAGCAACAGTAATTTTCCAGGGGATCTCAACAAGGTTTAGAGAATAATAATTCCCTTATTGTCAGAACTAATCACACTAGATATCGTGCCCATCATCCATATTTGGAAGGTAAATTCAACTAAATATATCATACAAACCTCAATGATTTTTAACCAGACATATCCTGGAGTTAATGGGAGGCTGTGACATCTGTCATTTAATTCCTAGTCTTATGCACTTGTTGATGGTGCAGGGCCATTTCCATGTCTAAGTATGTATTCACACATGTCCTAGGTGGAAACCTGAAGTATTTGCTTTTCATATCAGTATCTCAGCTAAATGCATTTATTCCCTTCCACATGGGCCACTGTGATAATGCTCTTTATTTCCTTTAAAGTAAGATAGATGACAAGTCATCAAGTAGCACAGATATGACACCAATTGGGGGTCAAGGGTGCCTGTGTTATAACTGAAAACCCATTACTTTGTTGTCAAACCTATTTTTCCATTGTTTCTCTCCAAAAAGAGGCACAATCATTTACACAGAAGTCTCAATGTCTACAGCTGCCTTTCAGATGGATGACTGACAGCTTCTAGAATGCCTCTCCCTTCCTGTTGGAAGTAGTGAGGTTCATTGTTATTCAACTACCTGCACATGTTAGATTTTCAAGTGGACATTCAGAGACATATATTTGGTGTTATCCTCAGAAAAAATGAGATGTCAACTCTTCACTTCAGAGTAAGTGGTCCTCTGCTTTACATAAACCTGATTTGCATCAAATATATTTACAGACAGTGTCTGCCATCCCTATCTAATTTGTTGTTTTCATTGTAATTTGAATGCAGAGATCAAATCAGCCTCCACAGGGTGCATTCCCTCTGTCTTCCAACCCTGCTGTTTGATATGCATATGATTACTCCAACCATTTGTCTCAGTCCACTAGTTAATAGTGCCTTCTTTGTCTTTTGGCTTTTCCCAGTTAGGGGTCGTCACAGCGGAACTCCGGTCTGCTAATGATTGGCAGTGGATTTTTTACGGTGCCGAGTTGCCAGCCCGATGCCCAACCTTAAAAGAAGGCACACCCATTCTCGCACGCACCTACCTGCCTGTCTTTAAATGTCACTCAACCATGGGGAGGACATGCAGACTCCACACAGAAGGCGCTCTAGCTGAGAATCAAACGGGAGAACCTCTTACTGTGAGGTGACAATGCTAACCACTGCACCACATTTTTGCTAAATGAGTCATGCTGTATGTAATCATATGTCATCAGTCCACTAAACTCATCAGTTTAATTTTGTTAATTCTTTATTATCTGCTTTGTGGTGTTTTTTTTTTTTTTTTACATTCATCAGGACACAGTAGGCAGACCACCACATAGAGAAACATTACAAATACAGATCAGCATGTGTCTCTCACTACTAGTCATGATACCCTGAGTGAGTGTAACAATAAGAGAACTTGGCATTTGTATTTTAACAAAATGTAAAATTAAATTTATTACTGTGCATATTTTAAGAAATTGCTATATTGGCCTAAACTGTGGAGTACCATTCTTGTATTTTTAACTCCTAATTCCTGAGGAAGTGCTAGTCAAAAGTCAGTAGTAAAGAAACATATGAAGGAAGAGTTTTAGAGGCACACCAGGCTCTGATCTGTCTGATGTACATTGTCATGCAAAGTTGACTAAGTAGCTGAACCTAACCAAGCTGGAAATGTGAGATCCTGGCTCAATGAAGGATGGGAGATTTGAGGAGTAACTTGGTCAGGAAATGCAACAAAACTGCTCTTTGTTAAAAGTTTTTTATCTCAGTAATTTGTTGACAGTTTTGCAAGCTTTTATCAGAGAATGTGTAGTAAATTAGTGGGAACAACATTTGTAAAAATCAATGCAGACCAGTCAATGACACTTGATCTGCAGACTCTTAAACTTATTTATTTTTATTTTTATTTTACATTTGTTGACCGGGCTAGTCTAACTGGATATATGTCCATTTTCAGTAGAGGCCTGGCGAGAAAAGCTCCAGGTTATAATACATAGAACATACATAGTTCATAATAACAGGCTGTAAAAGGTTATGATAAGCAAAGAAACAATAAGCATGAGTAGCAATTATGAAAAAACAAAATAGTCCCAGATTTTTTTGTTTTTTTGTGTGTGTAAAGTACAATATTATGAAGGTGGCAAAATATAAAGGAAAGGATAAAGAGAGATAGCTGTGAAGTAAAGATAGGACAGATATCAAAGATAGAATAGGATGAGTAGAGGAGTCCATAGTTTTCTAACAGCTTTAAAAGTTGTTTTAAGAAGGAGTGGTGAGAGAAAAATACCTAAGAAGAGAGGAGAGAAAGTTAAGATGAGTGAGTGCTGTTCACGGGGTAAGTTCCATGTCTTAATGTATAGTTGTGGAACTTAGGAAAACAAGCTATTGGGGAGCTGGGTAGAGAAGGGGAGAGGGAAGGTGAGATAAGAGATAGATGAGCAGGCTAGTCTGGGTTTCTACAGGGGTAGAGCCAATTATTATTGAGGTAGTTGGGTAGAGAAGGGGAGAGGAAAAGAGAGATAGGAGACAGATGAGCAGGCTAGTGTGGGTTTATACATGGGCTGAGCCATTTATTATTAAGGTACAGTTTGATATTCTTCTTGAAGAGAGGAGGAGAAGTCAGGGATGTAATATTAGCGGGTAGATTGTTCCAGTGTTTCCCAACTGAGTTGGAGAATAAGCAATCTCCAGCAGAGTTATTGGGTATAGTCCTTTTTATCAGTAGTTTATTAAAGGAGCATAGATGTTTTAGGTTGTAGTAAGGGGTAATGAGCCTAGTGAGTACAGGAGTTTTGGTAGGTTGGTACAGGGTTTTGTGGGTTATAATAAGTTGTTGTAGTTTGATCTGATTAGGAAGTTCAAGCCAGCCAAGTTGTTTTAGGTAAGTGCAGTGATGGGTCCTAAAAGGAGATCTGGTTGCAAATCTAGCTATGTTGTAGGATGTAACTAGTTTATTTAGGTTTTTTTGACGGGTTGGTGTAGATGGGACATGCATAGAGTAGAGTAGAGATTAGATGGGTCTCGGCTAGGATGATTCTTGTAGCTGGGGTAAGAAATGGTTTAATTCTATATAGGGTTCCTATTTTTTTTCACAGTTTTTATAGTAGAGTTAATGTGATTTTCAAAATTGAGTTTATTGTCAATTTTCACATTTTTTTTTAGATTTCCCATTTTAAGTGAATGGAAGTCTAATCTGACAACAGAGGGTAGGGCTACTTTTCCTCACATTCAGGGCTGTACTGAATTTTGGGACAGACTTAGCCTTTAGTGGGAAAAAAAACTCTCATCAGGATGTCTGCCCCATGAGGGCAGACAGAGATAAAAAAAATAAAATTAGGAATGAGGGCTTATTCTGTGCCAAGCAGCTTTCAGAAGTGCAGAAATTCATGAATAGATAAAAACATATATATGTTTTTGCATCATTTGCCTTTAGTGGCCCTTTAAATGAAGACTTTTTTTAGCTAGTACATGAGCAACATAGCTCTCCATGCAGGCATGCTGTTTGTTACAGTTCAAAACAGGAAATTGTTATTTGTTTTAATATGCGTAAGGAGGGTTCAGGTTTGGAAAGAAGGGGGCATGTCCTGCATCTGGCCTCCTGGTAGGAGGAACAGAAGTTTTTTTTTTTTTTTTTTTTGCTCTGCAGTGGAAGAGCTGCAGGGCATGGATCTTACTGTCTCACTGTAATAATCTGAAGGATATTGGCTTATTACAGTAAATATATATATATATATATTTTTTTTGCTATTCATTAAAAGAGCTAGCTAGTATGTATGGATCTTACTGTAATAATTCAATGTAGCCAGAAGGTATCATCACAGGGCACTGTTGGAGCCAACTATGCTTCTGGCTGCATATCTGTTTTATAGTCTTCACACAAGTTGTTTTGGCATTCTTCTCCAAATCCACCAATTTCCTCTTCTTTCTGAGGTGCTAAAGCCCTAAGTGTTTCATTGATTCATTCTAATGCTTTCTCTACAGTTAACTTCTAAATTTTACCCTTGTCTCTGTTTACCTTAAAGCCTTCTCTGATCAGCTTGTAGCTCTTTATAGACTCCAGTGGTTTATGGTGTGGGCCAATTGTTTCACTAGGGATGACTTTGTAATCACAGATTCTACCCCACTGCCCTTTCTTTACTAGGAGTACAGCAATTATATTAAATTTTAAATGTAGTTTAAAAACACAAAGCACGAAGGGGGTATTCATTTGTGGGCTCATTGT
Source organism: Protopterus annectens (assembly GCF_019279795.1). NCBI lineage: Eukaryota > Metazoa > Chordata > Ceratodontiformes > Protopteridae > Protopterus > Protopterus annectens. Next base: position 1,016,158,720 of record NC_056729.1, read on the forward strand.
TCTTGGATATCATGACACAAATCTCATTCATAATATAGTTCATAGTACACAAGTTACTGTTCATAGGTTCATAGGTTCCTAGGTTGATACTAGGCTATTGGCCCTACGGCCTATACAAGCCTAGCCATAGCAGTTCCCTGGCTATTTCTTCCCACAATATTTACTAACCTGGACCCCTGTCTAGCAGTGATTCTTGTGCCCCTCTACATGGTCTCTAAACAATCATTCATTGTATCTGTGTGCATGTTAGGAAAAGAAGCTATATGTATGATTATGGCTTGTGTAATGGATGCACTTTGCATGATCACATGTAGTATATATGTTAGCTGCATGATATGCTGTATCAGCACCACAGGATGCCAAAATGATGCTTCCTGCATCACAGCAAGATACCATGAGATGCAAGATTTAGTTCTAAATGAATGGTCATGCATAACCATACTGATGGGTTTGTGACATGGTTCATGCTGTGTCTTAGACTGTTAGGATAACACATTTTCTTTCTTTCTTTAACTATTTATGTATTTATTTTTGCTCATTTGTTTTATTTAATCTGGATAAGTGGTCAAAGATCTTCAATGATAATCAAGGTCAAAATTAAAGTAAAGTTATGTTGATCAGAGTGTAACATGTGTGTGTGCTATGCCTTTAAGAAGTCTGCGAGGCTGTCCATGAACGTATAAATTCCAGACATGTGCAATCCCTAGTGTCATTTTGTAGAAGCAGCCAGTGAGTGAGCATGTATGATCACAGTAGTTAGTTTCTATATAAGTTACTTAATCATAGTCAATAAGTCTTTAAAGTAATTTGTTTGTTTAGAATAAAGCTACTTAAACAGAGCCCACGAAGACTCATTTATTCATGTACCAATGTCAGACTGGGATGGAAGAGATAAACATTTGGAGCCATGAGATGTAGAGGTGCCAGCAAAGGTAGAAGACTACAAACACAACCCAAATGAATCAAAAGTAATGAAAGAAAATAAAAAGTTATTTACTCGATGCAGAAAGGAGGCAGAAAGGGCATTACAAGGGCACAAACCACATTAACAGGCAAGCAGAAAGTACAAAAAAAAAGTTTGCCAACTAAAGAGAATGTTTGTGATAATGGTATTTGACAAAATGCTTGGCTTTGAAATACAAAATGAACATGTTTAAGGTAGAATGAGTGTGTTCAAGGCAGAATTGGGCATGTTTAGAGTAAAACAAGCACAAAAGTAGCACGTTGGGCATAAAAAGGGCTTAAATGAGCAAAAGAATATAAAAAGAAAAGAAAAAAGGGCACAGTAAGCAAGAATAAAGCAAGGCAACTGCTTGTGTTTTGGCGAAGTGCTGTGTTTGGGCATAACTATTTATAACTAAATGTTCCTGCTAAACTTTCAGACTGCCACTAGCTAAGCAGCCAGCAGCTACCCCTCCTTACTCCTTCATTTCCCCTCATAGTCTCCTCGGATGGCCACATAGGCTATCCTCTCTCCCCCTTTTAGTACAGCTCCACGCCTGGTAGCTCCCTTGTTTGCTTACTGCACTACTACTTTGTCCACTAGATGTTATACTTTTCTCATCCCTATTTGGGATATTAGTACTGACTTCTGCCTTACACTTTTATTCTCCCCTCCTTATACTAATCCTTTTCCTCTTTTACTTCTCTGTCTCATCCTCTCCCCCGAGGATACTTTCTCTTGCCTTGATTCCCCCTTCCTTCCCTGATACTTTTTCCACTCTCCTCTGGTCTACTTTGTGTGCCCGCTCCGCTCCCACCCTACCCCCATATCCCACCCACCCCAGGGTCCTACATTTATATTTCTACAAGCCACACCTCCTACTACTGCTATCCTATCCAATTCACAGTCTCACAGATTGTGTAACTTCCTTCACTTAGTCACACCTACATACCACTTTAACCAACCCACCACTATCTCACTAAAGTCCTATACCATTACAGCCCCTTCCACTCTACCCCTACTCCCACCACACACCCTCTACAACATATCAGGAAACCCTACTTCACATACAACTATCTTATCATGTCTACAACTATCCTCCACTCACAACTTAAACTACCTATCACCTTCTTACTATTATTCCTTCTCATTACTACCTACTTCTTAACCTCCTATGAACACTCCTTAACTATTTCTCTCTCACTTCCCTCAAAACATACTAGTACACCTACAACATACCTACCTTCATCCTATTTACCTACCTCATCACAAACCATATATCTACTTCCCAAATACCATAGACTATTTCATTGTAAACTACTAAAACTAAATCAAAGAAAGTATTTGACACATCTCTAAAACACATATCCAAAACTATGGTCTACTACTCCATCTACTTCAGGACGGTGACATACACCCCAATCCAGGCCCTCAACCTACAACTACTGAAACACACAGTCACCATATAAAAGCTCTCCTTCCTCCATCAACTATAACTACAAACATACTATCCTTGGCCCACCTAAATATCAGTATCTGTAATAAAGTTAGTCAAATACACGCCCTACTAGAAGTACACAACTTTGACATTCTATGCTTATCAGAAACCTGGCTAAAACCATCTATTAAAGATATTGAAATTACCCCACCTGGATATAACATTGTTAGACTTGATCGCACCTCCAAGAAAGGAGGTGGAGTAGCTATCCTATATAAATCTAACCTGAAGCTTACTCTTCTTGACCTTGCTCTTACCCAAAACAATAATGTCGAAATAATCTGCTCTAGAGTTCAAATTAATACTACTAAATCAATAAACATCATTTGTGCTTATCTGCCTCCAGGAAATAATATCCCCACATTAGAACAACTTCTTGAACAACTCTCAAATTACCTCCCCCAAGAAACACTACTTCTTGGAGACTTTAACATTGACTGGAAATCTTGTAACAATGCTAACCCTACTTCCCATTTAAACCTTTTTGGTTTCAAACAACTAATTGATAGTGCCACTAGAATAAATAAAACAAGCAAAAAGAAACCACCTTAGACTGGGTTCTTACAAACTCCCCTCACAAAGCTACAAAACTGGCATCCTTCCTGATGACCTTAGCGATCACTCCCTCACATATGTCATTAGAGCTAAAACTCATCAAAACTTACCTACCTCACATAGAACACTATATTCAAAGAAACAATTTAATCCCCAAAGATTTCAAACAGAACTCTCACAATACAATTGGACCCCTCTAAAGCACCTCTCTCTCAACAAAGCCATAGAATATTTCAACTCAGCATTCCTTACAATCCTAAACCACCATGCCCCAAGTCGTACCATTAGAATAAAGACCAGAACAGCACCCTGGCTTACCTCTAATACTAAACAAAAGATCAGGCTTAAAAATAAATCTTGGAAGAAATGGCACTCCTCTAGAAACCCAACAGACTATCAAACCTTTAGAGAGCTGAGAAACAAAACCAAAAATGCTATTATTTCAGACAAAAAAACTACTATGTAGAACTTCAGCAATCCACAAAAAAAGAACCAAAAAGGTTCTGGTCTACTATCAATCATCTACTTACCCCAGGTAAAATAGTAACACCTAACCTACAGAATCTAGACCCTGATAATCCCTCTTTAATAGCCAATAACTTCAATAGCTTCTTTACTACTTCCATACAAACACTAGCAAGCCATTTATCCCCTGATGCTTCCCAACTGATCTTAAGTAACACCAACAACGTCATTCCTTCCCTTCAACTTCAACCCATACCCACCTCCTACATACAATCTCTCTTACAAAAACTTAAACCCACTACCCCCTCAGCAGATAAGCTTCCTGCTGAATTCCTTCAGGTAGCAGCAAAAGCTATATTCTGTTGTCTTTCTTTACTTTTCTCCAGGGATTACCTCAGTGTCACTGCTCGACAGAGGCACAGCAAAATAATGGGTATAGTTCCCCATACTAAAGGGGTGGCGTAAGCCACAAAACGATGGGCTAGGCTTGTAAATGCCCTCGGGCAGATAGCCTAGTATGAACCTATGAACCTATGAACCTATAGCCTACCCTGTTTCGATCCTAATAAACAGATCCATAAAAGAAAGTGATTTTCCAGCAATCTGGAAGATATCACACATCATACCCTTACATAAAGGAGGCAAATCCACTGACCTCTCTAACTACCGCCCAATAGCACTATTATCGCCACTAGCTAAAATCATGGAAAAATGTATACACAAACAACTACTTAACCATCTCCTTCAAAATAACCTACTAGCAAACACTCAACATGGATTTAGACCCTCACATAGTACGACCACTGCACTACTTTCCTTTACTAACACAATAAACTGTAACCGTAATAATAACAAACTAACTGCTTCTCTTTTCCTAGACCTGTCAAAAGCCTTCGACATGGTCAACCATAAACTTCTCCTACACATACTAAACTCACTTGCCTTGGATTTTTCCTCCTTAACGTGGTTCTCATCCTACCTTGAAAACCGACAACAAGCAGTACTCTGGAAAAATTCTCTATCTGCTCTACTACCTATCTCCTTAGGAGTACCTCAAGGATCAATATTAGGCCCACTCTTATTCTCTATCTTTATTAATGATCTTCAATCATCTATCCATAACACTACCTGCATACAATATGCAGATGATTCTACCATCATCTGTACAGCTCCCACCCAATCTGAACTCCAGTCACTCACACAATCTACCTTTTCAACCGTTGAACAATGGTTCTCAAAAGATGTCTCCTTCTCAACTCCAAGAAAACAAAACTATTACTATTCTCACCTACCCACAAATCTCCTCAACTAAATTTTACTATTACTGCAGCTGACAATTCTCTTATCTCCCCAGACTCTACTACCAAACTGCTTGGTGTTACTATTGATAATAATCTTAACTATGATTGTCATATCAATAACACTATAAAAGCAGTAAATAAAAAGATAGGTTCACTGTACAGAATAAAACCCTTCCTTACTCCAGAAGCACGGACCACCTTAGCTCAATCACATCTTATCTCCACCCTACTGTATGCTTCCTCTATTTACACCAATCTCTCTAAAGGTAACCTGAAAAAACTAACTACATCCTATCATAATATAGCCCATTTTGCCACAGCATCCCAGTACAGAACTCACCACTGTAATAACTTAAAACAATTACAATGGTTAGAACTACCTAACAAGCTTATCTATCAACAACTCTTAATTACACATAACATTCTTTATCAACCAACAAAACACCAGCTCTCAGTAACCTCCTTACTCCCTACAAAAACTTGAAACAGTTGCGATCTGCCGAAAAGATACAAGTCACCACAACTAGAATTACAAATTCAGCAGGTAACTGTCTATTTTCAAACTCCATAGGGAAAATATGGAATAACCTCCTCTCACACATTACCTCACTAGACTCCTTTCAACTTTTCAAAAAACAACTTCTATTACATCTTAACAACTTCTGGCTCTGCTCCTGTACCAATCCAGACTAAATGACTTCTTCGCTCTTCAGCCATACCTCCCTACGTAAAAATCACTATCTTTCCCTGCTATTTCAAATGACTAAATTACTGTACTGTTCTAAAAAAAAAAAAAAAAAAAAAAATATATATGAATATATAGCTTAGGCTATTTGTTTTTTACCTGTTTTTTTTTTCGCTGTATTTTCTACTACACTAAAATGTATGCATTGTTGCTTAAATGTTTAACCTTGTTTTAATTGTGGAGCTTTTCTCCCCGGGCCTCCACTGAAAATGGAAATTATCCAGCTGGACTAGCCCGGTCAACAAATGTAAAATAAATAAATAATAAAAATAACTATGACTTTGTATTGCAACAAGGGCAAAATTAAAGTTGTTCGAACTATCTCAGAGTGTGTAAAAGTGCTTACAGTATGTGCTTACTACTGTGCATGTATTTCAAAGAGTTTACTGTGTGAAACATGCAACTATTTTGTGAAAATCCGGTCAAAGTATAGTTATTTGAGGAAAAGTTTTGTGCTGGGGGTGTTTGCTCACAAAGTGCTGCCATTACAGAGTGCTTCTTGTACCGTAAAGAGTTGCCTAGCAAGGTACTGCCATTTTGGGGACATTTCAATGTACTGCATAGTTGTTTACAAAGTGCAAATACTTCAAAAGTTGGGCAGCACAGGTCCAGTTTACTTATGTTGTACGATTGCTTGATCTGTTTCTTGCACTGATAAAAGGTATTTGCTGCAAAGAATTACAAGAGTGTTACAGTGCTCGTGAATCACCCAGTTACAACGTAAAGTTCTCGAATGTTTCTTAAAGAGATGACTTTAACTAGTATTGGCATATGACTGTAGCATGCTTGCCTTCATCAATAAAGCCCCAAGCAATTACTTTGGCATTTTTTTACCTTTACTGATTCTGAAGCTTCGAAAACGTATACTCTTAGCATTTCTGCTTTACCGATTTTGCAAGCAAATGACTTTTGCATTTGTACCTTTACTAATTTTAATGTGCATGACTTTAGCATCTCAGTCTTTATTGATTAGTTTAATGTGTATGACTTTGGCATTGCTATTTCTGCAGATTTTGCAAGCATGGCAAATGACTTTATCATTTTTTTCTTTACCAATAAAAAATTTTACAAAACATTGAACAGTCCGAGAAAATATTTAACAAAGCTCCACAGAGTATCAAAAAGTTTGAAAAGCTATTCTGTAAAGTTTCATAAAGCATTGTTAATCTGAAGAAAGTATTTTCCAAAGCATAATAAAGCATCAAGAAGACTTTATTTTGCAAATTATAATAAAGCATTGAGAAATTTAAAAGCTACTTCACAGAGTGTCATAAAGCATCAAGAAACCTGAGAAGTTCTTTCGCAAAGTTCAGTTGTTCGAGAGTGCCACGAGGTTATTCATTCTCATAATTATGGCAAGCTTAAAGAGAGCAATTATATGTAAAGAAAATATATACACAAAAAGTATTGTGCAAATTGTGTTTAAGCCAATTACTTATGCACATGTGTGTGTGCATATATCTGTGCTAAATTGCAAGACTCCTAGCTGGAATGTATTAATAAGGCAGATAGATTTCAAAATCCGCAACTACTTGTGTTTGATCAGAATATTGCAGAGAAGTGGAAAATATTTGAACGAGAGTACGATATTTTTATACAAGCAGCTTATGCAGATAAAGATGCACATACTAGGGAGTTCATTTTGTTAAACCTAGCATGATCTGAGGCCATAGAAAGAGAGCGTTCATTTGTGTATGCACCAGCAGTATATGAAAGTGAAGGTGCTGACTGCCATATTGTTGTGCAAGCTGAATCAAGGGAAGATCCTGAGTGTTTGAAGCACAAGTTCAGAGAAATGTGCAACTCACAGACAAACAATACATTAGAGAGGCATTTGTCTTACACAAGGAACCAGAAAGCAGGGGATGCATTTGCAGCCTACATAACTGAATTAAGAAACAGAGCTAAGACATGCCGGTTTGGTGATTTAAAAGATGAGGTGATAAAGGACAGACGTGTGTGTGGTATTAATAGTGCTGCAGTGAGAAAGATTTTGCTTCACAACAGTTATTTGACCTTAAACAAAGCAATAGAGATTTGTCAGCTCCATGAAGTGACTGAAAGACATACAAATATGCTTGCAAGTGACAAGAGCATGGTTTCCATGAGCTCCAAAACAAATATGGATAGTATGCAACACGTGGCAAGCAGAAGCAGGCCTAAGCAGGGAACAGCCACAAGGTTTCCAAAGAAGGTGTGCATCTTTCCAGGAAATTCTAGAAAAAGTGCAAGCTTCACCGCAGGTCCAGTACAACACAAGCATGAGTCAGCAAAGCCCAAGTCTAGCTTTATTGTTAACTGTCACAATTGTGGTGCAAATCATGAATATAAAAGAGAAAAGTGTTTAGCATTTGGTAAGCAATGGCACAAGTGTAAGAAATTAAACCACTTTCAAAAGTTTTGCAGGTCAAGTAAGTCTTACTCAGTTGTAAAGAAAGGTCACACAAAAAAAAAGCAAGTTGATCAAGTAGAACTGAAATAGTCAGCTTTCTATGTGATTGGTGTATCAGTACCTGGAAAAAGAGCTGATGCAGTAAACATTAACAAGGAGTGAAGTATTTTCTATGGTCAGGATCAATGGAAAATCCACAGAGCTCAAAGTGTACACTGGGCAGACTGCAATGTTATGTCAACAGACACATTTGCAAACATGAGGACTAATGAGAAACTCAATACAACCAGCAGTGCAAGACTTGTTGTGTATGGACGTGAAGAAATTCAAACCAAAGGTGCAGTAATACTTTCCTGTTATTTGGCCAAAAGCTGTTACAACTTATTAGTCTACACTGTCCGATGACCAGAACAGTCTTTACTAGGTCTCACAGATAGCTTGAGAATCTGCCTTCTTTTGCTAAAGAAGCTCATCATGTGAGTGCAGTTCCAAGTTCCAGTTTTTCAGAAGCCATTTTCTCAAAATATGTTGATGTTTTTGATGACAAGCTGGGAAAGCTTCCAGTTGTGTATTCCATAAAGCTAGCTCCAGAGGTTACTCAAGTAGTCAGACAAGCAAGAAGAGTTCCAGTTGCAATACATGACCAAGTTAAAGATCAGATGGATAAAATGGTGAAGCAAGGTGTGATTTGTCCAGTCACAGAACTAATTGAATGGGTGGCATCCATGGTAGCCACTGATAGGAAAGGCTCAGATGAAATCAGGATATGTATTGATCCTAGAGGTTTAAACAAAGCATTAAAAGGGCCATATCATCCAATGCATGCAGTTAAGAAAGTTGCATCTCTAATACCTAGTGTTACTGTATTTTCTGTTTTGGATGCAAAGAGTTCATTTTGGCAAGTGATAATTGATCACAGATCCTCATTTCACACTACTTTTGGTACTCCATTTGGAAGATACAGATTCCTAAGCATGCCATTCTGAATACATTTTGCAAGTGAAGTTTTTCAGTGTCCAATGGAGCAAATTTTTTTCAGGTTACCCCTGTGCCATAATAGTAGATGATCTATTAGTTGGAGGTAATGGCGAAGCTGAGCATGACAGAAACCTCAAGAAAGTTCATGACAGAGCATGTGAAGTAAACTTAAAGCTCAGTCCTCTAAAATGCAAATTCAGGCTTCCAGAAGTGAATTATGTGAGATATTTTTTCATCAGTATCGGCTTAAAGCCTGACCCTACCAAACAAACAGCCATTCTAGAGATGCCAGCACCAGATAATTTGCACAGTTTACAGCATTTTTTGGGCATGGTCAACTATTTAGACAAATTTATCCCAGATTTCAGTGAATTGACAGCATATTTAAGAGAGTTAACATGCAAAGATGCTGTATGGTCATGGTTAGAGCATCATCAGAAGGTGTTTGATAACCTTAAGCAGAATATTGCCACTCCACTTACGTTAAGGTGCTATGATGTCAACAAGCCTGTTATTCTTTCTTGAGATGCTACAGAATTTGGTCTTGGTGCAGTTATTCTTCAAGAGGGCAGACCAGCAGTTTATACATCTAGGACACTGACTCAAATAGAGATGCACTATGTACAAATTGAGAAAGAATTATTGGCAATAGCTTTCGCATGTTCCAAGTTTCATGATTATATTTACGGTTGAGCTATCCAGATTGAAACAGACCATCAACCACTTGTTACTATTCTGAAGAAACCTATGCATTCTGCTCCAGCAAGGTTACAAAGAATGATGCTCATATTGCAAAATAAAATTTCAAAATGGTCTATACTAAAGGTAAATTGCTCTATCTGGCTGATACCTTATCCAGATCACCTAGAAGAACAACAGAACAAATTGATGCTGAAACCTTTGATCTTGATGTTATGTCAGTGCATAATTGTTTTACCACTGGACTAGAAGAGTTAAGAGATCACACAGTGACTGATCCAATTTCACAAAAGCTTACTCAGTACATCCATGTCAGATGGCCGCCAAAGCAATCTAGTGTTTCACCTGAAGTGCAACCATATTTTCCTTACAGAGGTGAATTGTTGATGGAAGATGATATTATTTACAAAGGTCCTAAAATTGTTGTTCCTGCTTTCATACAGCATGAGTACATTCAAATTTTGCATCATGGTCACCCAGGCTTATTATCCACTAAGAGAAGGGCAAGAAAATTAGTATTTTGGCCTTCATTGTCAAGGGACATTGATAGTTACTAATATCTTTGAATGGAACAATCAGCACTGTTTGGTTTTGGTAGAGTCTTATTTGAATTGGTTTGAGGTTGATCTGCTACCAAACTTAACCTCGACAGCTGTTATCACTGCATCATTTCTCAGTTCATGGTAGTCCTCACAAACTTTATTCTGACAATGGTACTCAATTTACTAGCCAGTTGTTCCAGAAATTTGCAGGAGAATGGGACTTTGTACATGTCACTAGTAGTCCTGAATATCCACAGTCCAATGGTCTAGCTGAATGAGCTGTACAGAGTGCAAAACAATTACTTGAAAAGTCAAAGCATGACAATACCGATGCTTTCTTGAATTTACTTAATCTCAGAAACATACCTCATGATGATATTCTTGGTTCACCTGCTCAAAGACTGCTTTCCAGACAAATTAGATCTACACTACCTATTTCATCCAGTTTGCTGAAGCCTAAATTTAAGAACAATAAAACGATCAAGGCTCAATTGTTTAAGAAGTGTATTATCCAGAAATCTAGTTATGACAAATCAAGAAGATTTCTTCGTTCATTGAGGGAAGGAGAAAAGATGAGAATCCAGAAGGTTTTGATTGTATAGGACAGATTACAGTTATCCGTGATGAGCCAAGATCCTATTTGATAAGCTCTGAGGGTGTAAAGTATAGGAGGAATCGTAGACATCTTCTTCCTGTACCACAATCATCCTCATTGCGATCACAACATTGTATCTGTGATGCAAACTCTAAATCATCATCATTGCAATCACAACATTGTATCTGTGATGCAAATTCTAGATCAAAGAATGAGTCAGACATCGTTTTCAGACCAGAATATGTTCAAAAGTCTGATTCTGTTCCAGAAAGTGCTTTGAACATTCCACAGGTCAATCATTTTGCAGAGACTGTCCCAGTTGCTAAATCTGATTCCCAATTTTAATTAACTAAGTCAGGTGTTGTTATTCCATCTTCCTCAGATTCACAGTTGTTCCTACATGGTTATTGCTGCAAGAACAACAAATTCAAACTAAATCTAGAAAATGTACTGTAGCTCATTTTGGTAAAAAAAAAAAAAAACAGAAATCCACATAATACAGTATAGATGACGTATCCCTCCAGTCAGACAGTCTTGTAAAGGATCTAGGTACTCATGTTAATTCCTGATCATGTGACCTTTATGTCTCCATAATAGCTTTAAAAGCCTTTTATCTGGCTCATTTAATTTACAAAAGCATCTCATCTAGAGCTAAAAATTCTTAATTCTCTTTTACTCAGCTCTCATCAGACCCATTACTGAATATAATGCCCATTTTAGCATGTATTTTTCTTAACCTATAGCTGAATCTGACAGACCGCAGATATTTCTAACAAAGGGAATGAATGGCCTCAAGACCCTCAGTTATCTGGAACCTCTGTCTGTACTTGGTCTCTTATACAGTTGCATATGGTAATATTTGTCTAGCCTTTCAAGCCATGAAAGATATGACTGTCTTCGACCTTGTATTTCTTCTCAAATACCCAATTAAAGAAACTAAAGTTTAATCAACAGGTATATAAGGCATGTTTGTGTGATAGATTCATATCCCAAAATATGCCCCACCTCTGGAACAAAATGCTGCTAAATGTCAAATATAAACAAAAGCATTAAATGCTAATAAGGTCCGCAACAGGCATCCACCACTGCTGAGAAATATTTTAATTACAATTTCATATAAATTGCTGTTGGCTAGTTATTGTCTAGGGTCAGTAAGGAACATACCTCTCAACTTCTTAGTGCAAGAAATCTGGACAAAGCCTGACAAAATAGGGGGACAAATGCCCAAGAATAGGGACATATTTTAAATATTCCTCTTATAAACTTAGAAAGTTGCTAGAGTAACAGGGTTTGTTTTAAGATACCTTTTCTGATGGATTTGAAGTCTGAAACTCAAATGTATGCCATTACTTAGTGACTTCAGTCCTCAAATCATCCCAGTGATTTGCCAGAAAACCACAAACATTATGAGGAAGAGACCAAAAATATGAAACAAAAATGTGGACATTCTGCAAAAATCTGGACAGTTGAGAGCTATGGTTAGGAAACATTCTCTTTTCATTTACGAGCTGAACAGGAATTAGATCTAGCTAATTAGTGGGAGATACTGAGAAACAGTTTTCTTATTTAAGGTATCCGCCTACATTGCTCTTCAGCTATGAGAGATCTGAGTTTAAAACTGCTGTTTGACTACGCTGATTTTTGGATTTTTTTCCCACCCAGACCTACACAACTGTTGTTCTACTTTTAAACTCGGTGGCTTTTTAGCTGCCCACTCCTGCTGTAAATTAGAGTTTGCAAGGCTCTCCTAATGTTATTTTTACTGAACTCTAATAGGTCAGACTGATAAGGCACTCCCAATAGACTCATAAATCTTGGGTAATGCTCTGTTTCATATAATCTCATTTCAACTAGGACACACTGCAGTATTCAGAGTGTTAATATTGTGTATATTCTTATTTTCTGCATGTCTCCTTGTTTTACCCAAATGTCAAATATTTGTATTTTTAAATTGGTCTGGGACCTTACTCTTGCAGTACCCCTCACAATAGTGAGAGAATTATGAATTGCAGAATATGATCCTTATATGTATATCTATCTACTTATATATAGTTAGATAGATATAGATATACACACACACACATATATATATATATATATATATATATACATATATATGTATATATATATATATATATATATATATATATATATATATATATATATATATATATATATATATATATATATATATATATATGTGTGTGTGTGTGTATACACACACACACACACACACACACACACACACATCCACTTATACTCCATTTTTACTGTTTACTGATTGTATTCCTCTCTATCTCATCTGCTATAACCTGTGCTGAGCTTTGCAACAGTGGTCTGCAGTGCTGTGCATAGAAGCAGGCACCTAGACTTGTAATTTTTCATATAGGTTCATAGATTCATAAGTGTGTGCTAGGCTAATGGCCCTGGAGCCTTTACAAACCTAGCCCAAAAAAATTGCCCAGGCACTGTGCCAAACAATATTAGTTCACAGTGCCCCTATCCAACTGGGCAACTGGAATGATCAGGATGGGCCAGGGAGGTGCTCTGCTTGACATGAATGAGAAGCTTATTCCAGAATATGGGCAGTCTTTGAAAGATGAACCTGTCCCTCCAGCATGTTCTGTTAATTGTGGTAATGAGGTTGTGATCTCTGGAGCGTGTGGTGCGGAGTGAATGGGATTTCTTTAGGTGTTGCATTTCAAGTAGGGCTGAGTCATACATGGCTTTGTAAGTCAAGCAGAGATCACCTCTAAGTAGACAATAACAGACTGAAAACAGCTGAAGTTTCTTGAGTCTGTCCATGTAGAACATGTGTTTAAGGCCTAGGATCCTTTTTGTGAGGTACTTTTCTGGCCTCTCCAGCTGTACAGGTACATGCCTAATGGGACGTTATATTCAATGATTGGTCTAATGAGGGATGAGTAGAGAAGGATGATGCCCTCTTTCTTCCTGGATGCAAAACCTTTGGTTATAAGATGTGCCACGTAGAAGGATGTTCACACCACAGTGACAATGTGATGGTCAAAGATGAGGTGGCTGTCAACATGGTGGCCCAGATCTCTTATGGCCCCTCCAGTATTCACTGGGCTCCCATCAACATGGTAATTCACGAGAATTTAGTTTTTCCAAAGGGGATGATAACGCATTTTTTGGCATTTAGCTTCAGGTCATGGTTCCGACACCAGTCATTGGTCTCAGAGAGGCCCTTTTGTAGGATGTTCACATCACTTGGGGAGTTGATAATGACTCCTAGCTTGCAGTCATCAGTGAACTTGGTCATCCAAAGTCTTTCTGTGTTAGCCTGGACTTCTGAGAAGTAGATGCCAAACAGGAGAGGGCCCAGGACTGAGCCTTGTGGGACCACACTCATGACTGGTCAACAGCCTAACTTGGAATCCACAACTTTCACTCTGTGGGTCCTGTCCGTGAGACAATTTGCAACCCACCTACTGATGTAAGGATTGATGCCTAGTTTGGTGAGTTTATCAATGTTACCTGAGTGGGGAATGGCTTCTACAGCTTTGGCCACGTTTAGATAGGTTATATGCACTGCCTTACCCTCATTCACACCCTTGGTGACTGTCTCAAAGAAGTCAACCAGGTTCAGCAGGCAGAATCTCCCCTTGACAAATCCAAACTGTATGGGGTCAAGAGTTTGGATATTGCCTATATCTTTGTCAAGCAGGTCCATGATGATGCACTCCATAGCTTTGCATACCAGACTTGTTAGGCTAATGGAGTGATAGTTCCCAGGGTCTGTAGATGCTCTCCTTTATGGAGAGGGATGACTATAGCAGTGTGCCATTCATTAGGGACATAGCCTGATGTAAGGCTGTGATTGAACAGGGTGCACAGATGTGGTGCCAGTTCATTTTGTAGCTCATGTAGGATGCAGCCAGGGATTTTATCAGGTCCCACGTACACTGTATTCTTGGCTGTGGACAATGCAGATTTTACATGCGCTGCAGAAATGGTGGGTACCAGGCTTTCTTCTGGTATTGTGATAGGGGCCTTGGGGGAGGGGTAAAGTTGGCACTGAATCTGTCGGTCAGTATGTTAGCCTTATCTGTTGGCTCAATATTGGAGGTGTCATTGTGCAATAACTCAGAGCAAATCTGGGTATTGCCTTTGAGGTTTCTGATATAGCTATAGAAAGCTTTGTGGTTGTTTTTGGTGTCAGAACTTGGAATCCACAACTTTCACTCTGTGGGTCCTGTCTGTGAGACAATTTGCAACCCACCTACTGATGTAAGGATTGATGCCTAGTTTGGTGAGTTTATCAATGTTACCTGAGTGGGGAATGGCTTCTACAGCTTTGGCCACGTTGAGATAGGTTATATGCACTGCCTTACCCTCATTCACACCCTTGGTGACTGTCTCAAAGAAGTCAACCAGGTTCAGCAGGCAGAATCTCCCCTTGACAAATCCAAACTGTATGGGGTCAAGAGTTTGTATATTGCCTATATCTTTGTCAAGCAGGTCCATGATGATGCACTCCATAGCTTTGCATACCAGACTTGTTAGGCTAATGGAGTGATAGTTCCCAGGGTCTGTAGATGCTCTCCTTTATGGAGAGGGATGACTATAGCAGTGTGCCATTCATTAGGGACATAGCCTGATGTAAGGCTGTGATTGAACAGGGTGCACAGATGTGGTGCCAGTTCATTTTGTAGCTCATGTAGGATGCAGCCAGGGATTTTATCAGGTCCCACGTACACTGTATTCTTGGCTGTGGACAGTGCAGATTTTACATGTGCTGCAGAAATGGTGGTTACCAGGCTTTCTTCTGGTATTGTGATAGGAGCCTTGGGGGAGGGGTAAAGTTGGCACTGAATCTGTCGGTCAGTATGTTAGCCTTATCTGTTGGCTCAATATTGGAGGTGTCATTGTGCAATAACTCAGAGCAAATCTGGGTATTGCCTTTGAGGTTTCTGATATAGCTATAGAAGGCTTTGTGGTTGTTTTTGGTGTCAGCTGCAATTCTGCCTTCATAACTGGCTTTAGAGGATTTGATAAGGGATCAGCTTTTTGTTGAGGCTGTTAAGGGAGGTTTTCCAGTCTTGTGACTTAATTTTTTTCTGCAACAGTTTCTTCCTTCTGTTGTAGAGTTTATTGATGGCTGGGACCACCAGATTGGCTTCCTTTTTTTGGAGGAGAGCGTCTTAGTTCTATTTGCTATGGCAAGGTCCATGCATTTGTGTACATGCTCGTACAATGCATTGGTGTATGATTCAGCAGTCATGCAGCTATTTTCCATTGGCATGGGTGCTGAGAAGTTAGCCACCTCTGTTTTTAGGAGCTCAAAGTCGGCTTTAGATAAGTTTTTCAGGGTGGTCACCTTAGCAGGGGGTGTAGGTGAGATGGAGATTTCCATGGTGATCAGTTTGTGGTCAGATTTAACCAAGGAGGAATTGACTGTAGGTGTGGAACAATGGTCTCCCATGCTGGTGATAAACAGGTCAAGGATGTTGCTAACTCTAGTGGAGGTCAGAATGAGCTGGTCCAGGGCATTGGAACTGATAAATTCCAGAAAGTGTAGGGCCTGTACTTTGGTACTTGAATAGTTTCCCAGTTGATGGAAGTGTAGTTGAAGTTATCCAGTATGACAGTACTGGATTAGACCTTGATAGATTCCAGGGTGCTTAGGAACTTGGAGTGAGAGTCTAGGGACATGTTTGGGGTTCTGTAGCAGGCTATGACTTGTATCGCCATCTTACCCAGTGTTAGTTGTACCTGAAGTATCTTGGATGCATTGTGCTGGGCTACTAGTCTACAGATCCTTTAAGAATATGGAGACACCACCACCTTTGGAGCTTCCGGCCATATTCTGGGGCTGAAAGGTATGGAATGAATTATAGCCTAGGAGTGCAGGGTGCTTTCTGCCTTTAAACCAGGCCTACATTACAGCACAGATGTCAACATTCTCCATTTTGAGAAGAGTTTCAGTGAGTGCATCTTGAGATTTAGACTTCTAGCATTAAGCAGCATGACCCTCAGATTGCATTTGTTTGTAGCTGTTACAGTGGAATTTTGGTCTTTGGAATACTGCCTAAAAAAGGCACTATAGGGGTAGCAAGAGCCTTAGCCAGTAGCCAGAATCCCAGGAATGACAGATGCAGGCCGTCTCTGGCAAAGCATCGAGGTCTGTTGATCATGTCAACCCAGACAGACAGATACAGGATTCCCTTAGAATGGCACCAGACACTTAGCCAATTGTTGAAGTGAATCGTTTTCTGCTTATACTGTGGTATCATTCTGGGCGACGGTAGAATACTGCTCAGGACTAGAGTCATACCTGCCTGGACCACATAATCCTAGAGTTCCAACACATCAAAACTTCCTCTGATATTTTCTCAAGTATGTAGCTGAGTGTAGGGCAGCTAGTTTGCCCACTGACAAACATTACCCCAAGAGTGTTGTTTTAGATCAATCATCGACCCCTCCTCCCAGCCAGACACCTCTAAGCCCTGATTACACCATCCTTCGTAGCACAAAAAAGAAGATCCACAGCCATGGATATGCACTGTCCTGCAATCTCTGTAGCCAACCTGGTGGAAATGGGCATCTTGAGACAATGTAGCAATTGTATCATGTTTACTCACAACAACTTTATTTTTAAGCAGACTGATACAGTATGCCAGAGATGTAATTACAGTATGTCTTTGGAGGTAAAGCTCTCACATACAGACACTGTTATCTTCAAACAGATTGCTAATAACGCACACAAACACACATACACACACACACACACACACACACACACACACACACACACACACACACACACACACACACACACACGCACACACACACACACACGCACACACACATAAACAAACACACATACACACACTACAGCTACTACGATCCATCACATAAAGTCACATATGCTAAGGCTCATAAATGCAATCTGCAATATATGCACTGCCTTACCCTCATTCACACCCTTGGTGACTGTCTCAAAGAAGTCAACCAGGTTCAGCAGGCAGAATCTCCCCTTGACAAATCCAAACTGTATGGGGTCAAGAGTTTGTATATTGCCTATATCTTTGTCAAGCAGGTCCATGATGATGCACTCCATAGCTTTGCATACCAGACTTGTTAGGCTAATGGAGTGATAGTTCCCAGGGTCTGTAGATGCTCTCCTTTATGGAGAGGGATGACTATAGCAGTGTGCCATTCATTAGGGACATAGCCTGATGTAAGGCTGTGATTGAACAGGGTGCACAGATGTGGTGCCAGTTCATTTTGTAGCTCATGTAGGATGCAGCCAGGGATTTTATCAGGTCCCACGTACACTGTATTCTTGGCTGTGGACAATGCAGATTTTACATGTGCTGCAGAAATGGTGGTTACCAGGCTTTCTTCTGGTATTGTGATAGGAGCCTTGGGGGAGGGGTAAAGTTGGCACTGAATCTGTCGGTCAGTATGTTAGCCTTATCTGTTGGCTCAATATTGGAGGTGTCATTGTGCAATAACTCAGAGCAAATCTGGGTATTGCCTTTGAGGTTTCTGATATAGCTATAGAAGGCTTTGTGGTTGTTTTTGGTGTCAGCTGCAATTCTGCCTTCATAACTGGCTTTAGAGGATTTGATAAGGGATCAGCTTTTTGTTGAGGCTGTTAAGGGAGGTTTTCCAGTCTTGTGACTTAATTTTTTTCTGCAACAGTTTCTTCCTTCTGTTGTAGAGTTTATTGATGGCTGGGACCACCAGATTGGCTTCCTTTTTTTGGAGGAGAGCGTCTTAGTTCTATTTGCTATGGCAAGGTCCATGCATTTGTGTACATGCTCGTACAATGCATTGGTGTATGATTCAGCAGTCATGCAGCTATTTTCCATTGGCATGGGTGCTGAGAAGTTAGCCACCTCTGTTTTTAGGAGCTCAAAGTCGGCTTTAGATAAGTTTTTCAGGGTGGTCACCTTAGCAGGGGGTGTAGGTGAGATGGAGATTTCCATGGTGATCAGTTTGTGGTCAGATTTAACCAAGGAGGAATTGACTGTAGGTGTGGAACAATGGTCTCCCATGCTGGTGATAAACAGGTCAAGGATGTTGCTAACTCTAGTGGAGGTCAGAATGAGCTGGTCCAGGGCATTGGAACTGATAAATTCCAGAAAGTGTTGGGCCTGTACTTTGGTACTTGAATAGTTTCCCAGTTGATGGAAGTGTAGTTGAAGTTATCCAGTATGACAGTATTGGATTAGACCTTGATAGATTCCAGGGTGCTTAGGAACTTGGAGTGAGAGTCTAGGGACATGTTTGGGGTTCTGTAGCAGGCTATGACTTGTATCGCCATCTTACCCAGTGTTAGTTGTACCTGAAGTATCTTGGATGCATTGTGCTGGGCTACTAGTCTAGAGATCCTTTAAGAATATGGAGACACCACCACCTTTGGAGCTTCCGGCCATATTCTGGGGCTGAAAGGTATGGAATGAATTATAGCCTAGGAGTGCAGGGGTGCTTTCTGCCTCTTTAAACCAGGCCTACATTACAGCACAGATGTCAACATTCTCCATTTTGAGAAGAGTTTCGAGTGAGTGCATCTTGAGATTTAGACTTCTAGCATTAAGCAGCATGACCCTCAGATTGCATTTGTTTGTAGCTGTTACAGTGGAATTTTGGTCTTTGGAATACTGCCTAAAAAAGGCACTATAGGGGTAGCAAGAGCCTTAGCCAGTAGCCAGAATCCCAGGAATGACAGATGCAGGCCGTCTCTGGCAAAGCATCGAGGTCTGTTGATCATGTCAACCCAGACAGACAGATACAGGATTCCCTTAGAATGGCACCAGACACTTAGCCAATTGTTGAAGTGAATTGTTTTCTGCTTATACTGTGGTATCATTCTGGGCGACGGTAGAATACTGCTCAGGACTAGAGTCATACCTGCCTGGACCACATAATCCTAGAGTTCCATCACATCAAAACTTCCTCTGATATTTTCTCAAGTATGTAGCTGAGTGTAGGGCAGCTAGTTTGCCCACTGACAAACATTACCCCAAGAGTGTTGTTTTAGATCAATCATCGACCCCTCCTCCCAGCCAGACACCTCTAAGCCCTGATTACACCATCCTTCGTAGCACAAAAAAGAAGATCCACAGCCATGGATATGCACTGTCCTGCAATCTCTGTAGCCAACCTGGTGGAAATGGGCATCTTGAGACAATGTAGCAATTGTATCATGTTTACTCACAACAACTTTATTTTTAAGCAGACTGATACAGTATGCCAGAGATGTAATTACAGTATGTCTTTGGAGGTAAAGCTCTCACATACAGACACTGTTATCTTCAAACAGATTGCTAATAACGCACACAAACACACATATACACACACACACACACACACACACACACACACACACACACACACACACACACACACACACACACACACACACGCACACACACACACACACACACGCACACACACATAAACAAACACACATACACACACTACAGCTACTACGATCCATCACATAAAGTCACATATGCTAAGGCTCATAAATGCAATCTGCCCAAACCTCAAAGGCCTACAATACATTGGTCTCAGCAACCTCCCATACACTCTACAAAGGCAACACTCCCGAGGACACATGCAACCACATCTTATAATGTATAATACTCTAAGCCCTTAAGGAAAACTACCACACAATCCAGTATATTGGTCATTGGAGACTCTATTGTGAGACACATTGATGATCCCTTACCAGGCTGAGCAAGGAGAAAGTCATGGTCAGTTACCTTTCAGGGGCAAGGATCCACTGGGTCACACATGCACTCAGGACAATGAAGCACAAGTACCAGCATGAATGCCATGATCCCTGTTGGTGTTAGTGACCTGAGATGTACCACCCTGGACTATATACAGAGAGATATGATGAAGCTTTCAAATTATATGTTCCAAGCAGGTATGAGCCTAACACTGAGAAGCATTCTACCTTCTCCAAGGATGATACCATAATATAAACAGAAGATGATTGACTTTAAAAATTGGCTTAATTACTGGTGTCATTCTAATGGGGTCCAATATTTATTAGCTTGGGAGGATATAACTGACAGACCATGCTGTATTGTCAGAGATGGTCTGCACCTGTCCTCACTAGGCTTTCAGATATTGGCCAAAACATTATCTAACCCAGTACTGCCTTTTTAGGCAATGCCAATCTGATAAAACATCCACCTTTGTAAATTTTACACAAGAATAGCTGAAGGTGTTACTCGTCAATGCAAGGAGTCTCAACAAGATGCTCCACTCCCTGGAAGCACTCCTCACCCTGGAGAGTGTTGACATCTGTGCAGTTACTGAGACATAGTTTAGAGCCATGGAAGGACCTCAGCAATATAAGGCTATAATGACTTCCACACATTTAGACCAGCTATTCCACAAGAAGGCACAAGAGGTGGAGGTGTATCAATCTACATAAAAAGTAACCACACCTCAAGACTGGTCAAACAATATGACATGCTCCATGTCCAACTAGCCTTAGGTAAACTCCAGTATCATACCCTTGCTAGCTATGCGTCCCCATCTATGATTCAGGATAACAACACCACATACTTAAGTGTACTGAAGTCATTCACTATTCATCCCAACACCATATTCATAGGTGATTTCAACCGTCCCATAAGCTGAGATACATATACAACCACTAACCTGCCAGCTGAAAGATTCCTGGATTTTGTCAATGCAAGCACCCTGGAACATCTAATCTGCACACCTACAAGAGGTGCAAGTATCCTGAATCTGATATTCACACATATGAGGAAATGGTGCACCTCTTCCCTTGTGTAATGTTCTTACTGGTCAGATCAAATTACAAAGTGGTAACCCTTGAAATAAAAATAAAGATTGAACTCCCAGCAAATCCCTGAACCTTTGAAAACAGTTCCAAAGCTAAATATCTCCTATTAAGTGAAGGCGTAGCTAAATCCCAAGCAACCCAAACTCAGTGAACCGAGTGGCCTGTGTAGAAGTGTTTATGGAAACTCTCTACAAGCATGCAAATAACTGCATAGAAACTGCAGTACCAAACCAAAATAAATGTAGGGCAAACAAGCCCCCTTGGTGTACCCTCAGTAAAAATAGTTGTAAAGCAAAATAAAGAAAACCCTGTCCAGAAATAGCAAGGGCTATGCCCAAAAGACAAAAACTTCCCTCATTAGTCTCAACAAGTAACTCAGGGGACTAATCAAGTCCACCAAAGTCAACTTTGAGGCAAAAATAGGCTCTGAGACTAAGGATAACCATAAGGCAGTTTTTTCAGTTATGCATGCAACCTTAAAGAGAACACCCAGCTGTGTGCTGAACTAATAAACCTTGTCTGTGGCATAAACAAAACATGTTTGAAGGGCAGGAATGTGTCTCACATATTACCCCTTCTCTGGAACAGACTCCCCATTCATGTGAAACAGATGTCTTCACTAAGCCTATTCAAACACAATTTGGACCAATGGATGGGAAATCACAAATCCATCCCTGGCTTGTTGCCTGTGGCATTTATGGCAGGTGTAGTTTGTAAATGCCCTAAGGCACATATGTATACCAAGACCATTTTAATCCATGGGCATTCATAATTGGGAAATTGGGGCATGAATGGCTAGGCTTAAAGGCTGTAGGCCATTAGCCTAGTAACCCCCTATGATCCTATGATCCTATAAATCACAGGTTGTGAACTTTTGTCCACAAAGAGAATCAGGTAATTTGATGTATTTGGTTACATGTCAAGTATAGTAACTGCGTGGATATCAAGATAATCAGACAGCCAGCCTCAAATTTTCCTGTTCTATCCCGTGTTACCTTCATTAAAGCTGGGGAGAACATCTGAGTATGGTTTATTGTCTGGGATTGTAATGGTCCTTTTACTGACTGCTCAATATTAACTTGTGAACCAATGAGCAGAGCATACGTCTCAACCTCTTAACACAAACAATCTGAACAAAGCTAATAATAATGGATGGACAAAGACCCTGAAATAGGGTTTCAAATGATTTTCAGTATTTAGTGAAATCAGTCCTCACTGATTTGCCACAAAAATCCAGACATCCAGATTAAAAATATGAGTCAAAAATCTGGACAGTTGAGAGGTATGGAGCAGAATCTGTACCAACATGATAATGTTTGCTGTATAATATAGCTCATCAATTGTCTAATTTTAACTTTAACATTTTTTCAGTGAGTTTGGTAATAAATGGAGACATGACGCCATTGTTTTCTTAGTTCTTGATTTCCTGAATCCTTCACCTCACTGATGTTATGGATATAAAAAACAAAACATCTCCACTAGTACAATGGAGATGGATTCATGGATAATGAAATGTGATTAAATGATGCATTCAATGTAAGATTATTAAATGATGCATTCAATGTAAGATTCCTGAGGATGGACATAGGTAATTTCACAAGTGGTAGTAATCAGGGTCAGTAGGCTGCCAATATCCTTTTGTTGGGTGGTAGTTATTGGAAGATGGTAGTAACAGGAAAGTGACCAGGGTAAACCGTGCACTGCTGACTATTAAAATGAAGATGGAAAGACAGACTGGAAGAGAGAAAAAAAGAGTATAAAAACTGAGTAGAAAATGATGGGCATTTTCTTGCAGGGTGAGGACAATGAATCTGATTATTATAAGTGAATTAAATATAATACATACCACTATAAGTAAATGAATTAGCACTGTAGCACCTATTGGATAAATATCCAGAGTCATGCAGAAATAAAAAGCATGGCCTACTAACTCACAGTAAGCATGTGAATAAAGTCTATGCAATTCTAAGCTGCTTAGTTATTTGTTTCTCTGACAATATGTGAGGAAATTAATATGACAGAGCATATGGTCCATCATTGTGTTACACTCAAAGCTTCTGCTTGTACAAGCATAAAAAGGGAAGGTGGAATGATACAGGAGTATACACTTTCTACCTATATACAATACGAAGCTGACTGTATAATAAAACAAGACAGAAAAGTAAAGATAGAGAATGGTTGTAAGTATCTTTGGCTTGTAGCATGACCCAGACCAGAGCAGGCCTTAGGTATAGGCCAACTAGGCGGCTGCCTAGGGTGCCGCTCTAGCAGGGGTGCTTTTCCAGTATTTATTTGGTGTATGTAGACTAGGATGGGGGTACCGGGTAGCGCGGTGAGGGGTGCCATGGAGCCCTTTTGCCTAGTGCACCAGTTCACCTAAGGCTGCTCCTGACCCAGACATAGAGAAAGTGATGTGTACCAAAGCAAAGGATGTATAAATTACAAAAAGAGCATTGGTCAATTAAAGGACAGGACAAAGGAGAAAGCATGACGCATATAAGTTCTACAAATGTACATATGTAGCTGCACTAAAGGGAATGACACTCCCAAGTAACTACCAAGGAGTTTGTAAATAAAGTTTGCATGATTCTACGTTGCCTAGTTATTAACTGTTATGTAATATTTAGAATAATTAAAATGTCTGTAAGTAGGAATAAAGGATAATATTGTACTCTTTGTGACTAACTACTTTAAGCAGTGTCTATGTAAGTTAGACTAGTTATGTATTAAGTACACTTTACAACTATTACAGACTACTAAACCTTAAGAGATTATGCACCTTCTGTGAACAATCGTAGTGGCAGTTTCAGCCAAGTATTCTGACGTATATTGACAAATAGAAATAAAACAAGGGTTCATATTTCTAGGGCGTCATGTTTTTCTTACTGCAGCAGCTACACAAACACAACAGAAAGCTTTGCTTGAAATTTTGCAGGACATCAAACACAATTGTGCTACATGCTCTATAGGGGCTGACACTCCATTACAACAGTACATTGGTTTCATTGTTCATTGTTGCAGGCACACATCACTAAGTGTTATCTTAGTCAATTCTTGTTGAAAGGTTTATTATTTACTAATACCTTTAGATGTGACAAAAACATACCTTTGTTCTATTCTGATTTAGACTAAGATTAGAAGGATGGAGAGATTTGTGTGGGTGGGGTAAAGACAAGCACTGGTTGTATTACTCATGCTTTTGTTCTAGTGCAGAATCCCAAATACCTGAACACCCACCTGTAGTCAGGAAACAGTACAAGTTTGGGAGATGGAAGACTAAGCATGAATATGTTGCTACTTTTAATTTTGTTTTAATTATATTCTAACCCATTACCTTATGTGCACATACGCTATAAGCACATGTCAAAACCGGGTGTGTAGATCTCTGGGTGAACACAAAGAGGCGGAGCTACAGCAAGTACTTCACATAAGCTGCTTTCAGGCTGTTATCCTGGAAAGGACAGAGTGCTGAAATAATTGGGAAAAGGTTTAACATTTGCTGTACTTTATTCACTTGATGCCAAACTGATGAAAAATATTGTGGTTTCCGTTTGATATAAAATCTTAGATCTGTCTATTATATTTAAATTCCAGTATTTTTTAATGAAGTGAATTCTTTTAGAATGATTCTATTATATCATTTTAAGCTAGTAAAACTAATTTGCCTTGATTTGAACATATTCCATGTAGATGTGTGTGTGTGTGTGTGTGTGTGTGTGTGTGTGTGTGTGTGTGTGTGTGTGTGTGTGTGTGTGTGTGTGTGTGCGTGTCTGCTTGTGTCAAAGTCAAGTCAAAGTCAACTTTATAGCCATTCAGACACACACACAGTGCAAGTTAAAAAATATGTTGCTTTGGTTACAAATGCATATATCACATACAACTATAGAGAACAACAAGAACATATAACAGTACAGTAACATATAAATATACTAGACAAGACTGGCAAGATTTGAGATACTTCTGTAACACTGGTAGCAGCTCTCATCAAATATTGTGCATGTGGAAAAGCAATTATTGCAGAGTATACAGAATATACTAAATAGCACAAGTATATTGTACGGAATGTTCAGTTAGTACTGACTGCACTTTTAAAGCAGCTTGATGTAGTTATTGCACAAGAGGATAGCTGTACTACTGATTGTTCCGGTCACCAGCTATTGATATGTTGTAGCTATTGATATGTTGTAGACTTCAGCAGTCTAATAGCATGTGGGAAGAAGCTCCTACTAAACCCTGGGGGACTTACAACGTATACTACGGTATCATCTTCCTGAAGATAAGCAGGGGAACAGTCCATGTACAAGGTGAGTGTAGTCTCTCATTATTTTTCTGGCTCTGACAATACATTGTGCATCATATATGGCCTGCAGAGCTAGAAGTGGGAATCCAGTGATAATCTGCACTACCTTCACCACCTTCTGTAGGGACTTTCAGTCCAAGGCTTTGCAGTTCCCAAACCAGACTGTGAGGTTACTAGTCAACGTGCTTGCAATAGTACCCCTTTAGAAGGTTTGAGGACAAGAAGGGAGACTAGCTTTCCTCAGCAGGCATGGATGTGCTTTCTTCACAATGTGATTAGAATTTGTTGACCATGCTAAGTCCTCAGAAATATACACACCCAGAAATTTGGTGCTTCTCTCTCTCTCCACTGTTTCTCCACTGTTTCCCCTTTGATTCACATAATCTTCTAAACATATATAAGCCTCATCGACCCCCTGGCCAACTACTATTATGCTGCTCCCTAGCTAAACTCTGGAATTCTCTGCCTACCCCGTTTGAAATACTCAGAGCCACTCAAATTTCAAAACTCTTCTCCAATCTCACCTCCTTTCAAAATGGGAATGTTCCTGTATCCCTACCACATAAACTCTTTAACACCATCTCCCATGCACTATATACCTCAACCTTCTATCACTGTGCTCTCTTACCCTTTGCCTCTACTTCCTCTCCTACCCTATACCTCATTCTTTCTGAAGTCCAGTACTAACTCCTTGGTTTTATTCATGTTTAGTGCCAGGTCATTAATATCACACCAATTAATGAGGTGGTTCAGCTCATCTCTGTAGTGTGCTGTGTTCCTGTGTCCTTATAGTTAATTATGTAAGCTCTGAAACAAAATATTATAATTAGCACCAGTTTGTTTTCCTTCTGGTACACAAATAGTATGTATTTCACAGAATTTAAAGAAATAAAATTATCGTTTTTAGCATTTCCTGAAGTAAACACAACCCCCTTTCTTCACACACCTCTAAATAAATGCCTCTCCAACATTCCTAACTCCTAACTCACAGCTGGTCTGTGTTCTGCAAATAAATGACATTTATAGCATTATACCAGTGCTGTAGTAGTATTGACATATTTTCCCAATCTTAAAGTACATGAGCATGCCAAGAAGGATGAAAAGAGGACATAAGTATATTTTCTGGCACTTTCTAACTGTTCATAGTTGAATAAAACAGTAACTGAATTCAGTTCAGAATACAGTTTGAATAAATTGCATTTATTTAATTTGTGTTTGCTTTAATATTGTTACACACTCATGTGTGCTAGCGTACACTGCACTTGAATTGTTTTTAGTGCAGTTTTATCTGCTTTTCTGTAAAAAAAAAATAATTCTAAGCTTGTTTCCCACCTCTCCTGTAACTAATCTAGTCCAGATACAGATTTGCTGTATCCAGGACTGTTTGTAAGCTTTTCAGCCCCCTAAGCCTTTCTGTGTTGGAGAGAAGCCTTCTAGCTTGTCAGTGGGGAGTAGTAAGCACTAGGTAGCCTATCTACCACAAGAGTAGTGGTTTCTGGCCTAGAAATTGTAGTTTATTGGCCGTTTGGGCAGTTTTTCCATCTCTTTCAACTTTCTGGTTTAAAAGCCTGCTTTTGCACTTATTTCCTGTATTTCCTGTAACTAGTCTAGCCCAGATACAGATTTGCTGTATCCAGGACTGTTTGTAAGCTAATGAGCCCCCAAGTCTTTCTGTGTTGGAGGGAAGCCTTCTAGCTTATCATTGGGAGTGGTAAGCACTAGGTAGCCTATCTACCACAAGAGAAGTGGTTTCTAGCCCAGAAATTGTAGTTTATTGGCCGTTTGTGCATTTTTTTCCATCTCTTTCAACTTTCTGGTTTAAAAGGCAGCATTTGCGCTTTTCCTGCCTTTCCTGTAACTAGTCTAGTCCAGATACAGATTTGTTGTATCCAGGACTGTATGTAAGCTTCAGAGCCCCCCAAGCATTTCTGTGTTGGAGGGAAGCCTTCTAGCTTATCACTAGGAGTGGTAAGCACTAGGTAGCTTATCTACCACAACAGGAGTGGTTTCTTGCCCAGAAGTTGTAGTTTATTGGCCTTTTGGGCAGTTTTTCTATCTCTTTCAACTTTCTGGTTTAAAAGCCCACATTTGCACTTCTTTCCTCCCTTTCCTGTAACTAGTCTAGTCCAAAAACAGATTTGCTGTATCCAGGACTGTTTATAAGCTTCTAAGCAGTGTCAAAGTCTGCTCTTCAATTTTTCCCTTAGATCTGATAGTTCTCTGTTCTCCTGCACTTTTACTAGCTTATTAGTCTAGCACTTTACCAGACTTCTTGTAGCAATTATTGTAGCACACAAAAGTGCAACCAGCACTAAGCATTCTAAAAGGAAACAGCTCCAGTACTTATTAATGCCCACCCCTCCAGACATGTCTAAATGTCAGTTCCCTGTGCTTTCTCCTATTAACCTGGTGAACTTGGGCATCTTGAGGCAATGTAGCAACTGCCTCATGTACACTGACAACCCTCACCTCTTACCTCCCAACACTCAGACTTGTAAGAGATGCGCTTATATATCCAAATTGGAAGCCACACACTCTCCAGCCAAGACTGGAATAGCTGGTCAAGAAGAGAAGGTCAACACTTGCACCACACCACATGGAACACATAGCCCTCCAGAACACACATGAGCACTGTCTTCACATAAAAACATAAACCCCACACCCATCTTGACAGAGGCTCTCAATAAAAATCTACCCAAACAGCAGAGACTTCCATGGCAGAAACACTCGCTCAACCACCACAACACAACACAAATCATGAGACACATAACTCTCATAAACAGTGTGCTACTCAAACAAAGCCCCTAAGGTGAAACAGCATGCCCAACACACTAGTCATAGGTGACTCGATAGTGAGGCACAGTGATGTCCCACTGACTAGTTTGATTAAGGAAAAAGTAGCAGTCAACTACCTATCAGGTGCCAGGATCTGCCACATAACACACACACTCAGGTCCCTCAACAACAGGTACAAATATGACTCTGTCATTGTACATGTGGGTGTGAATGACTTGAGACATACCTTCCTAGACTACATGAAAAGAGACATGGAGGAGCTCTCTGATTATGTAGCCCAGACAGGTATGACCCTAGCCTTGAGCAGCATCCTATCATCACCCAGAATGATACCACAGTACAAGCAGAAAATTATTGATTTCAACAACTTGCTAAGTTT
Source organism: Protopterus annectens (assembly GCF_019279795.1). NCBI lineage: Eukaryota > Metazoa > Chordata > Ceratodontiformes > Protopteridae > Protopterus > Protopterus annectens. Next base: position 1,016,187,709 of record NC_056729.1, read on the forward strand.
CTGGTGTCATTCTAAGGGGATCCAGTATCTGTCTGCCTAGGTTGACATGACAGACCTCGATGTTTTGCCAGAGCACATTTGTGCTGTAACAGAGACCTGGTTCAAAGCAGCAGCAAGCACCGCTGCACTACCAGGCTACAACTCATTCCACACTTTTCGGCCCCAGAACTTGGGCCAAAGCTCCAAAGGTGGTGGAATTTCCATAGTCATAAAGGATGCACACACCTCCAGACTGGTAGCCCAACATAACGCATCAGAGATACTTCAGGTGCAGCTAACATTGGGTAAGACAGCAATTCAGATCATAGCCTGCTATAGGTCCCTAACCATGTCCCAAGACTCACACTCTACATTCCGAAGTACCCTGGAGAATATTAGGGTCTAACCTAACACTCTCATACTGGGTGACTTCAACTACCCCTCCATTAACCGGGAAAGCTACTCATGTACCAATGCACTTGCTCAATGTTTCCTGGAATTCATTAATTCCAATGTCCTGGACCAGCTTGTTCTTACCCCCCCCCCCCAGAGGTAGCAGCATCTTTGACCTGGTCATTACTAACATGGGCGACCATTGCTCTACACCAATAGTCAACTCCTCCCTGGTTAGATCTGACCACAAACTAATCAGGTTGGAAATCCACATCCCTCCCACCTCACCCCACCCCCAAAAAGATAACCACCATGAAAAACTTCTCCAAAGCTAACAGAGGTGGCTAACTTCATGGCACCCATGAAAATGGAGAATAGTTGCATGACCGGCAAATCATACACCAATGCACTCTATGAACACGTACACAAATGCATGGATCTCACCGTACTCAATAGAACCAAGATGCTCTCCTCCAAAACAAGGAAGCCTATCTAGTGGTCCCCTGTCATAAACAAACTCTACAACAGAAGGAGGAAATTGATGCAGAATAAGGTGAAGTCCCAAGACTGGAAAAACTCCCTTATCAGCCACAACAAAAAGTTGCAATCCCTCATCAAATCCTCTAAAGCTAGCTATGAAAACAGAATTGCAGCAGATAGTAAAGACAACCACAAGGCCTTCTATAGTTATGTAAAGAATCTCCACGGCAATACCCAAATTTGCTCTGAGCTACTGCACAATGGTACCTCCTATACCAAGCCAACATATATTGCCAATATACTGGCCGACAAATTCAGTGCCAACTTTAACCCTCTTTCTCCCCCCAAAGTACCAATCTCAATACCAGTAGATTTCCAGGCACCCAGTATTACTGCTGCACAGTAATACTGCAACAAAAAAAAAAAAAAAAAATCTCTTGTTTTCCCGCCTTACTGAACTAGAGTAGTCCAGTTTCAGAGTTGCTGATCCCTGGGCTTTGTTTTTAGTTCCTGTTACTGATCCATTGCCTTATTAGGAAGGAGGGAAGTTTCTTTGCTTACCAGTGGGAGTGGGAAGCACTGAGCAGCCTTTTTGTCCGATTTGGTGAAGTTTCAGCCAGAAACTAGTAGTCCATTGGTCGTTTTGGGCCAATTCCTAGCTCCTTTCAGCCCCCTGCTATAAAACACGCTAAACGCACATTTTCCAGCTTGTACCAACTCAGCACAGATCCTCGTGGTGGCCTGCAGAGTGATCCAAGCAGAGAGCTAAAAGAGTGACTCTCTACCAGATATAAGTATTTTTGTGGCTTTCCCACTGTTATTAAGCTAGCGACTGCATTTCGCCTGTTTTACTGCTACTTTAAGTGATTTCTGTATTTTACACTGTTTATTGCACTTTAAGTTACTAATTGTTGCAAATTGTTTCTGTAGGCTACACACTAAAGTGCGGTAGCCGATTTACAGCATTTATAGCATTTACTGTCTGTTTTTTTCCTTGTCTCTGTAAAAAAACAAAAAAATCTCTTTTTTTCCCACCTTACTGAACTAGAGTAGTCCAGTTTCAGAGTTGCTGATCCCTGGGCTTTGTTTTTAGTTCCTGTTACTGATCCATTGCCTTATTAGAAAGGAGGGAAGTCTCTTTGCTTCCCAGTGGGAGTGGGAAGCACTGAGCAGCCTTTTTGTCCGATTTGGTGAAGTTTCAGCCAGAAACTAGTAGTCCATTGGTCGTTTTGGGCCAATTCCTAGCTCCTTTCAGCCCCCTACTATAAAACACGCTAAACGCACATTTTCCAGCTTGTACCAACTCAGCACAGATCCTCGTGGTGGCCTGCAGAGTGATCCAAGCAGCAGAGAGCTAAAAGAGTGACTTTCTACCAGATATAAGTATTTTTTGTGGCTTTCCCACTGTTATTAAGCTAGCGACTGCATTTCACCTGTTTTACTGCTACTTTAAGTGATTTCTGCATTTTACACTGTTTATTGCACTTTAAGTTACTAATTGTTGCAAACTGTTTCTGTAGGCTACGCACTAAAGTGTGCTAGCCGATTTACAGCATTTATAGCATTTACTGTCTGTTTTTTTCCTTGTCTCTGTAAAAAAACAAAAACAAAAAAATCTCTTGTTTTCCCACCTTACTGAACTAGAGTAGTCCAGTTTCAGAGTTGCTGATCCCTGGGCTTTGTTTTTAGTTCCTGTTACTGATCCATTGCCTTATTAGGAAGGAGGGAAGTTTCTTTGCTTACCAGTGGGAGTGGGAAGCACTGAGCAGCCTTTTTGTCCGATTTGGTGAAGTTTCAGCCAGAAACTAGTAGTCCCTTGGTCGTTTTGGGCCAATTCCTAGCTCATTTCAGCCCCCTGCTATAAAACACGCTAAACGTGCGTTTTCCAGCTTGTACCAACTCAGCACAGATCCTCGTGGTGGCCTGCAGAGTGATCCAAGCAGCAGAGAGCTAAAAGAGTGACTTTCTACCAGATATAAGTATTCTTTGTGGCCTTCCCACTGTTATTAAGCTAGCGACTGCATTTCGCCTGTTTTACTGCTACTTTAAGTGATTTCTGCATTTTACACTGTTTATTGCACTTTAAGTTACTAATTGTTGCAAATTGTTTCTGTAGGCTACACACTAAAGTGTGCTAGCCGATTTACAGCATTTATAGCTCTTACTGTCTGTTTTTTTCCTTGTCTCTGTAAAAAAACAAAAAAAAAAAAAAAAAAAAAAATCTCTTGTTTTCCCGCCTTACTGACCTAGAGTAGTCCAGTTTCAGAGTTGCTGATCCCTGGGCTTTGTTTTTAGTTCCTGTTACTGATCCATTGCCTTATTAGGAAGGAGGGAAGTTTCTTTGCTTACCAGTGGGAGTGGGAAGCACTGAGCAGCCTTTTTGTCCGATTTGGTGAAGTTTCAGCCAGAAACTAGTAGTCCATTGGTCGTTTTGGGCCAATTCCTAGCTCCTTTCAGCCCCCTGCTATAAAACACGCTAAACGCGCGTTAGCGCGGAGTTGCCACTGTTGCACACAAGAGCAGCGGCGGTTAAACAAGGTTAAACAATTCGGGCCATTTAAATTCCACTCTTCAAATTTTCCCTTAGAACTACCTTCCTTGAGCTGTACTGCTGATCTAACCAGCTTATCCTATAACTGAAAAGTTCATCTCTACTTGATTCCCAAGTAGACTATTCTCTATCTGTAAAGCCTAGCACTTACTCCTACAGTACTTGCATCTTGATAAAGCACTCTTATTATAGATAGTACCCCACCAGCCTAAAACCCACTTCCCCCGGAGTCCTTTGAAAGTCTCTTTATCTACTACTTCTAGTATGTCGAGGGATCAGTTGCTAGTGTCCTCTCCAGCTCAACTGGTGAACCTGGGAATATTGAGGCAATGTTACGATTGCCTCATGTACACAGACAATCCTCTCCTTCTCCCACAAAACACAAATACATGCGAGAGATGCAACTATATGGCCAAACTGGAGGCTGAGCTCTCTCAACATAGGACTGGCAAGACCAGACAGGAGGAGACGGTAACCACACACAATACATACCCAGTCACACATAGTACCATCACAACTTCAAATCATACACATACTCACACAAAGACATACTCGGAGGCTCTGATCAAAAATTTACCAAAACAGCAGAGGCCACCAAAGCAGACACCCAAACAACTACCACCTCACGACCCAACACATGCAACACATAGACCACACAGTCAGAGTGTCAAACAGTCACAGCCCTTAAGGCCAAACAAAATGCCAGACACACTTGTCATTGGTGATTCCATAGTCAGACACACTGACGTCCCGCTCACCAGACTGAGTAAGGAGAAGGTCACAGTAAGCTGCCTGTCAGGCGCTAGAATCCGCCACATAACACAAGCACTCAGGTCTCTCAACAGCAGGTACAAGTACGACTCAGTCATTGTCCACGCTGGTGTCAACGACCTGAGACGTACCTCCTTGGACTACATGAAAAGGGACATCAAGGAGCTCTCTGATTATGTAGCCCAGGCAGGTATGACCCTGACCTTGAGCAGTATCCTACCTTCACCTAGAATGATGCCACAATACAGTGATAAGATGATCAGCTATAATAATTGGCTTAAATTCTGGTGTCATTCAAAGGGGATCCAATGTCTGTCTGCCTGGGATGACATGCTGGACAAGCCACGCTGCTTCTGAAGGGATGGCTTGCACCTGTCACCCTGGGCTTCCGGATATTGGCAAAGGCTCTTGCCACCCCATAGTGCCTTTTTAGGCAAGGCTCAAATTCTAAACCTACCACCCTAGAACACCAAAAGGAAAAAACTAAGGGTAATGCTGCTCAATGCCAGAAGTCTCAATCTCAAGATGCACGCACTCGAGGCCCTTCTCAATATGGAGAACATCGATGTCTGTGCTGTAACAGAAACCTGGTTCAAGGCTCCTGAGAGCACCCCAGCACTAACAGGTTTCACCTCATATCATGCGTTCCGGCCCCAAAATCCGGACAACACCAAGAAAGGAGGGGGGGTGTCCATATTCATAAAGGACACCCACACCTTAAGGTTGGTGGCAACGCACGATGCATCGGAGACCATCCAGGTGCAATTAACCATAGGCAAGACTGCTCTGCAATTTGTAGCATGTTACAGGCCACCCTCTCAAACTCAGGAACCTCACCTCACATGGCCTTCCTGAAAACATTGGAGGGGATAAATGTATCTCCAAACACCATCATACTAGGTGACTTCAACTACCCTAATATAGACTGGGAACACTACTCAAGCCCGAACACTCTAACCCAAAGATTCCTGGAGTTCATAAACTCAAATGCCATGGAACAACTAGTCACCATCCCCACAAGAGGAGAAAACATACTTGATCTCATCATCACGAACATGGGATCAAAATGTTCAACACCGGAAGTATACCCCTCACTGGTGAGATCAGATCATAAACTAATCTCGCTGGAGGTCCTCATCCCGCCCCCACCTGAAACAAAAAAGACCACAGTGAAAAACTTCTCAAAAGCCGATTTCACACTTCTAAAAACTAGTGTGGTCTCCTTTAAGGCCCCTGAGCCAGTGGTAAGCATTACTCAAACCGCTGAATCACTTACAAATGCCTTCTACCAGCACCTACAGGACTGCATGGATCAGGCAATCCCAAACAAAACTAAGACTCTCTGTGTGACCTGTGCCTGACATATAAGGCCATGTCAAACCCAGATTTGATGAATATGCTTCACCTCAAAAAATCTAGATCCCTCAGAACCACAAGGGCGGGAGACTTAAACCTTGACACGGTTATAAATAGAACGTGCTGGAGGGACAGATTCATCACCCAGAGACTCCCTATGCTGTGGAACAAAATCCCGGTACATGTGAGGCAGAGCACTCTGGCCTTGTTCAAGAGGAATCTTGACCAATGGATGGGAGATCGCAGATATACCCCAGGGATTACTTCAGTGTCACTGCTTGACAGAGGCACAGCAAAATAATAGGCATAGTTTTTATTCAAACTAAAGGGGTGGCGAAAACCACATAACTATGGGCTAGGCTTATAAATGCCCTTGGGCAGATAGCCTAGTATGAACCTATGAACCTATGAACCTATGAACAGGTTAGAACAGCACTATCCAAGGCCAAGAATTCAGCTTTTATGAGACCTGACAATATCCTTGGCTGTGTTCTACATGAACTACAGAGTTAACTGGCACCTGTGTGCCCTGCTCAATCACAGCCTTACCTCAGGCTTTGTCCTGACCAAATGGCACACTGCTACAGTCATCTCTGCCCACAAAGGAGTACCGACTACAGACCCTGGGAACTATTGCCCCATTACCCTGACAAGTCTGATATGCAAAGCTATGGAATGCATTATCATGGAACTAATAAACAAGGATATAGGGAATCTCCAAACTCTGGATCCCAGACAGTCTGGTTTTGTGAAGGGTAGATCTTGCCTGCTCAACCTGGTTTACTTCTTTGAGTCAGTCGCCAGAGCTGTGGATGAAGGCAAGGTGGTTCATAAAGCGTACCTTGATCTGGCCAAAGCCTTTGATACCATTCCCCACTCAGGAATCATAGAACAACTCAATAAGCTAGGCATCAACCACTATATCACTAGGTGGGTTTCAAACTGGCTCATAGATAGAAGCTACATTGTGAAAGTAGTTGATTTCAAGTCTCCTCTTCTGTTTGGTATCTACTTCTAAGAATACGAAGGGACTCTGGCTGACAAAGTTCACAGACAATTGCAAGTTGTGAGCTATTATTAACCCCCCAAGTGATGTTGACATCCTACAGAAAGGCCTCACTGAGACCAACAACTGGTGTCAAAACCATGGCATTAAGTTCAATGCCAAAAAATGTGTCGTCATTCCCTTTGGGAAAAACCTGGTTCCCATGAATTACCACATCGATGGTAGTCCACTGAACACAGAATGCGTTATAAGAGATCTGGGAATACAGGTTGACAGCAGCCTCTCTTTTGACCACCACATTGCCATTGTGGTCAGAAAGTCCTTCTATGTGGCAAATTTCATTACTAAGGGTTTTGCATCCAGGAAGAAAGAGATCATTGTCTCCCTCTACTCTTCCCTCATTAGGCCAATCATCGAGTACAATGTCCCATTTGGCATGTACCTCACTAGACACCTGCAATAACTGGAGGGACTGCAAAAGTACCTCACAAAGAGGATCCTAGGCCTTAAACACTTGTCCTATATGGGCAAACTCAAAAAACTCCAACTATTCTCTGTCTCATATTGCCTACTTAGAGGCAATCTCTGCTTGACTTACAAAGCCATGTCTGACCCAGCTCTGTTAGAAATGCTACATTTAAAGAAATCCCAATCCCTCCGCACCACATGGTCCAGAGACCTCAACCTCATTACCACAATCAATAGAACATGCTGGAGGGACAGGTTCATAACCCAAAGACTGCCCATGCTATGTAATAGACTTCCTACACATGTCAATCTTGATGAGTGGATGGGAATAGAAAATTCACCCCGGGGGATCACTCCAGTGGCTCTACTTGACAGAGGCACTGGGAACTAAGGTCAGGTGGCACGATGCCAGGGTAATCCTAAGGGCTAGGCTTGTAAAGGCTCCAGGGCCGTTAACCTAGTACACACTTATGAACCTATGAATCTATAACCCATGCATCTCTACAATTACAATAGGCTTGAATGACTTCAATTCATGTCCAGGTGAAGGGAGTCTAAAGACACAGGGATGGCAATAGCAATTGCTTAAGGTAATAATAATAAAAATAATAATAATAATTGTTTAACTAGGTAGGCCCACTGGACGGAGTCCCTTTTTGGGGCAACAAAGGAGCAATGTCTGATTATGTGACTTACTCAAGATGACGTAAGAGCAAGTTAGGGCTAAGAGAATCACACACTATAGCATAGGAACTGCAGCTCACAGCCCTAAACTCTTTGCCAACTGCCAGACTTTGAAAGTATAGTTATGGTCAAAGAGCCAAACATGGGTATTACATCACTCATTTTACTTGCATTGCTCTGCTGACATCAGGGGTGTGAGACACAGCTATGTTTAACTTCTGCTCTAGCTATTACACAGCCTGGACAGGCATTTTTATTTCAATTGGAGACTGGGGGTGCAATTTAAAAAAATAAGATATGGATCTGTGTAAACCTGTGCACAAATACGACATTGAGAAGCATAGCAAAACTGAAGGCAGAGACCTTGAATTTGATAAACTGGGTAATTTAACTGAACTAACTAAAGAAAAAAAGAAATTAATAAATGAAAAAAGCCCAATAGAAATAAAATAAACTGCATGATAGAGAAAGTCCTTAAAACTAGAAAAAAAAGCTTAGAGTATGGTGCTGAACACTATGAAACAAATTGTGAGCTTATTAAGATTCAATGTAGTGCACCTCCATTATGAAGTTAGAAAAAAAATCAGCAAAAGGGAGCAATAGACCAACTGCCATGTTGATGCCTGCAGAAAGACTTACACTACTATGCATGACATATACACTCACTATGTTATTATCTTTTTTCTAGTCCAGTCCATTATCCCCCCCCTGTCTTTCTAATACTAACAGTTAAATTATTAAGCTGTCCTGATCTGATGTTGTCTTTTCCATCCAGCTCAGCTGTTGGGTATATCACAACTTTCAGACCTTTGGATCTAAGGCTCAGGTTACTCCCCCATATCATAATCACCCTCCACCCTGATAATTCCTCATATCTTATTTGCCATTTATTTTAGCCAGACATTGTCTTCCAAAGCACAGCACTAATGGTGTAATTCTTTATAGCTGTGGTTCAGATAAGTGCAAATAATCCTTTTTTTTTTCAGAGTATTTACTCCATTTCTTTCTCTTCAATTTGTAAGCATTTTTGCTCAGTTTAGATACAGCATTAGCATTCATACCTTTTCTATACCTCCCCTTTATAAAAAGTATATATTTCTGATTTATTAGGGTGTTAAGCATACTCCGTGTGCTGTTCTGTTATTGTGTAACTAGTTTATCTAGTAGCATTAGCAAAGGCAGTTGCTGGTAATCCCTTTCCTGACGTGTGTGTGTATGTTGTGTGTGTGTGTGTGTGTGTGTGTGTGTGTGTGTGTGTGTGTGTGTGTGCGCGCGCGTGTGTGTGTGTGTGTGTGTGTGTGTGTGTGTGTGTGTGTGTGTGTGTGCGTGTGTGTTTGGTGATGTAGTTTACTGTTATTCCTTCAGTAATGTCCAAGACTTCAGCCTTTAAAAAATGGTCCTCATTCCAACTGCCCATAGCTGAAATTTCAACCCTCCATGCCAAATATAGTAAACACTTTTCTTCCAGTTCAGGTTCCTTTTACAAGTTATAGAGCCTGTTCATCCAGATCAAATAAGGGAAAGCTTCTTATTCAAGACTATTTCTGGTGCCACAGAAATAAGGAACCTGAAGACTTGCACTGGACCTTTCTTTCATAAACCTGCTCATCAAGATTCCAAAATTCCACATGCTCTGTCTACAGTGTCCCTCTCTCTCTCTTATTTCCACCACACAGTTTTGTAGTAAGTCTGCATTTAGAATATGCTTTCCATCATATTACATTTCTCAAATTCATTAAGATTTTCTGTGTTTGGTTTATATTATTTTCATTTTTCTGCTTTACAGTTTGCAGTATCAACAGCTCCAATAGCGCTTACAAAGTGACCAGCTACAGTAATAGCCCTTTGTAGGGTACAGGGCATGCACATATCTCCATATTTATAAAACTGCCTTATTTTCGAAGACACTTTTATAAGTTGTCAGGAATCTCTTTCTTGGCTGAAAGACTTCTTTCCTCAGCATGGGATTTTACCTAAATCTAGAGAAATTCTCTCCCATTCCATCTCAATGTTTCCAGGATGACTCCTCAATGCATCCCTCAGGACAAGTGGAATTTTACAAGGAGCAGTTTTTGACATTTTCCAAACAGACTCTTACATCTGCCAGGGAATTTTAAGTTTCATAGCCTCTATTATTTTTGTGATTACTTTGGCCAGACTTCACATGAGAAAGATGCAGTGGTTCCTCAAAGCTTGGACCCAACAGCTGCAGTCCCTATGATTTTAGGTACCAATGTTGTCCTTTGTTAAAAATGAGATCCTCTGATTGCTTAATCAGTTATCTATCAACACAGGTCACCCTTTCACTGTTCCTGCCCCACCCCAGTCAGCAATGACAGATGCCTCATGCTTTGCTCTGCTTGGGGAGCAGTGTCCATAGGAATAAAAATGCAGAGTTTGTGGAAAAAGAAGGAAAAGCTGAAACACGGACGTCAAAGAAATGATGGTACTCATGAATGTCATCAGATATCTAAGCCATATAAGGATCTCAGGCCTTCTGCTAAAAATCACAGAACACACCAGAGTGATTTGGTACATAAACTTACCTTAACAGTTGATATTCGAATAAATCACTGTTGTAATACAAAGACCCTCCCTCCTTCGCCCTTTTTGTTTCTAGGATTTTATGCCATTTTTTTGTCATTCCATTTTTTCCCCTGATACATATATATTAGGCAAGGTTCTAGCATGCCTTGTTCTAAGGCAAGAAAGCTCTGAAATTTTGGCTTCCTAACCACTGTCTTTATATCACTCTCCTCAAGTGATAGAACGGATGGTCATATAATCCTCGGCACGATTCACCCAGTATAGCTTAGGTTAATGCAACTGTGATCTATTTGAAAATCTATTGCTATGGTAAGTTTGCTTATACAAATGCACTTTCTTAATGCCTCTCTGGATAAAGAGGTTTTGTTTATTTCTGCACTTATTGTTAAAGTGGTAATGAGCTGCATTTTATTACCTCAAAGTTATGCATGCTCAGACATAGGTGATAATTGCTGCACATAAAAATAGTATAACAATTAATGAGCCCTTCCTCCCACCTACTTATTAATGAGCTCTTCCTCCCCCTATGTGTTAGCAAGGTACCAAACAATGGGGAATGACTCATATTAAAAATCTTTGTCTACATCATAAAATGCTATAGTCAAGTAACAAAGGTTGACACTGGTACCTTGGATGGGAGGGTGGCCTAATGGTTAAGGTGTTTGCCTTACAAACACAAGGTGCAGGGTTTGAGTCTCACAAAGAATAATTGGTTAGGCTTAAAAATGGCTCGCAAGGGCAGTTAGCTTAGTATTAACCTATGAACATTCTCATGTGCATTTCACTTCCAAAAGCAATAATAGGTTCATAGGTTGATACTAAGCTATCTACCCTAGGGCATTTATAAGCCTAGCCAGAGTGTGTTTGGCTTTTGCCACCCTTTTAGATTAGCTGACTGTGCCTCTGTATAGTAGGTCACAGAAGATAGCCCTTTTAAGGTTAGTTTACTGTGCCTCTGTCTAGTAGGGACACAGAAGAGATCCCAGGGGTAAACCTATGATCTCCCATCCACTCGTCAAGATTTCTCTTGAAGAGGGTCATTGAGGGGCTCTGCCTAACATGGATTGGGATTTTGTTCCAGAGTGAGGAGAGCCTCTGGGATATGAATCTGTCCCTCCAGCATGTCCTATTTATTTCTGTGCTGTGGTTTAAGTCCCTGGAGCATGTGGCTCTAAGGTATTTGGATTTCCTGAGGTGGCGCATGTCCATTAATTCTGGTTTGGACATGGCTTTATACGTCAAGCACAGATTGCCTCTGAGTAGGCGGTAAGCAACTGAGTAGAGCTGGAGTTTCTTTAGCCTATCTGTGTAGGGCATCTGTTTGAGTCCCTTGATCCTCTTGGTGAGGTGCTTTTGGGGTCTTTCCAGTTGCTGCAGGTGTCAGGTAAGGTACATCCCAAATGGGGCATTGTATTCAATTATGGGCCTGATGAGTGATGAGTAGAGGGGCACAATGACCTCTCTTGATCTAGATGTGAACCCTTTCATGATAAGGTGGGCTATATAGAAGGTCTTTCTAACCACTTTGGCAATGTGATTGTCAAAGGAGAGATTGCTATCTACTTGGGTCCCCGAATCCCTAATTACTTCTTCCGTACTTAATGGATTACCACCTATGTGGTAAATAAACAGCCTCTACAAGGCTCAAATCTAGGATCCTGCACACCATAGCCAAAGTGATTTACCATTCTGCCATGTCAAAGTTCACCAATGAAATGGCAATATGAAAAATCAGTAGCAGCAAGGAATACTGAATCAGTGGTCAGTATGGTGAACTCCAACTGCTTGAACATTAAAAGAAAAAAAATGTTCCAAGCACTCATTGTATACATAGAGCAAAATCAAGATATAAGTATAAATGGCTCATCCTGAGATTTCTCTGCTAAAATATTGCCTAACTTGTATTGCTCATAGCATAATGTCTGCTGGTTTCTATTGTTAATCCCCTAAACCTAATCTTCCTCTACATACTTGCCCCAGCCTCATCTAACCATACCTCTCTCTATTACTGTGCTTTGTTACACCCTCCCTTCTTCTCTAAACATCCCTTACCTTGTACCTTTCCCCTCTTCATCTGCAGTATTAACTAACTCAGTATTGTCTCCTTGTCCTCTACAGTAATTCATCCCGGGTGCTCCCTCCCTGCTTTAAATGCAAAAGGAATACCTCCAGCTATCACCTGAAGACACCCTGAACTGGCCAGCTTGCCTGGTTCTTAGAAAAATACTGAGAAGACCCCCCCCACCGAACAAGATTGTGTAAATGTATGTTGCTTAACACTAATTAAATGTTGACTTGATGTACTATCTATAGAGTTAGTCTGCCCTCCCGTGTGTGCATTCTAGCAGCCTACCGCAGACCATTTGCCCTCTCCCCCTCCTGTTATCACTACCCTAGAATATATTTAAACCTAAGACTGGTCCAACTATTCCTGCTGTTTGCTATCTCCTTCTGCCATTAGGTGGCAGCATCTACAAATATAAATCCTAGTTTTCTTTATAATCCCAGCAAGTTTTATTTTTCACAAACAGTTGGTTATGAGTTAATATCCTTAGACTGTAAATATCTTCTCCCACCTGCTAAACCACCCTCTGTAAAGGCATCCTTCATTTTCTGGCTGGAAATATTTAGCTCATACCTTCCAACTACAGCCTTTAAACTGCTCTTTGCTGATACTTTTTCTGCCATACTCACCTCGAGTGTTCTTTCCCACTCCATTCACCCTACAGGCTCACTCCACTCCCCTACCCTGCCCCCAATTTCCACCCCGCCCCCAGTACTCCTAGCTTTATTCCTATCTTACCCCACCCTCTCAGCCTAATTACCCAATACCAGCTCCCCCCTCATTACTCCTCCCACCTATAGCCATCCGTCTTAAACTCTGTAATCTGTACTCCATCCAATAATTATAGTCCCCTCCTCTTTCCTTAAATCTCTAGAATACCTCCATCACTTTTTAAACCCTTTCTTCTTCATAGCCTTCTCCATTTTCCTAACCACTCATACCACTCTCTGTTTGCTCGAACATGCTCTCCTCAAGTTATCACACCCTCCAGTCCCCCAGCCTCCTCTTTCTGTTCCTACTTCCCTTATACTATGCTACCTCATAATCCACCTATGCTTGTCCAATACCACCTACAAAGACAACTACAATACAAACCCACCTTCTCCCTCACTCTTACTCCCATTTCCACTCTATCTCCTCTTCTCTCATTCAGCCCTAACCTCTGCACTTATTCCACCCTAAACTCTTCTCCTCTAAAGTCAAGACACTGTCACCTGCTCCAGTCTACAATCTACCAAAATTCATGCCTGGCAGACCAATATGGCTAAAGGATATCTCCTTCAACAACCTAGTCCAAGCTGGTGATATCCATCCTAACCCTGGTCCTACATCCTTTATTAACAGCACTCATCCCTTACCCTCTTTCTCCTATCTCAATACCCTAAATATTTTTACGATTAATGCACAAAGTCTAAACAACAAAGTACACAAATTTCAAGCTTGGTTAAGCCATAACCAACCAGATATATTAGCCATCTCCAAAACCTGGCTCAAGCACTTTATCTCCGACTCTGAGATTCTGCCCCCAGGATTTCATTGTCTCAGAAATGACCGACTAAATAAAGAAGGTGGAGGCACTGCCCTGGTCTACTCCCACCTTCTTACCTTAATTCCCCTCCAAATTCCAATTCCAGAACACTGAACTAACTGCTAGAATTCTAGAACTAAATAAACATAAAAATATCTGCATCATTGCCCTATATATCTCACCTAGTAACAATATCTCTACACTTGAAAATATTCTCCTATGGGCCTCTACTGAAATTAACTATGAAACTTATATCCTTGGTAATGTAAATATTGACTGGAATAAAATCAATTGCCCCTCTCCCTCCCTATCCATTAACCTCTATAACTTCACTCAAATAATCCTCTCCATCACTCAACCTAACAAAATAAACCCTCCCAGATCCACTATAGATTGGATCCTAGTCTCAGATCTAAATAAAATAACCAATTCTGGCACAATTCCTGATACCTTTGGTGGCCACCTCCCAGTCTTCATGCATCGCTCAACTAGTTCCTCCCCACACCAGCATCAATACATTCAAACTTATAACCTCAGTAGCTTCAACTCAACTACTTTCTCAAATACCTTCAAACAAATGGACTGGCAAATTCTAAACATCCTTCCTCTTGACAAGGCTATAGAATACTTCAACTCTGTCTTCCTTGATACTTTAAACTCACTAGCCCCACTAAGAAACAAAAGGATAAAAACTAAAACTGCCCCTTGGTTCTCCAAAAAGACAAAACAGATTATGTGCCACAGAGACAAACTATGGAAGCTTTACCAAAACAATAAACTGGCCAATAACTTGCTCCAATATGAACAGCTCCACAACCGTGCAAAACGACTAATCACCAAAGACAAAAAAATCCTATTATGTCAAACTTCAGTCCAATAACAATAAACCCCCCCTAAATATTCTGGAACTCAATAAACTCACTCCTCAATCCAGGCTCCAAGAATAATCCCTGTCCTGTCCCAAGTAAATCTGACCTCGAACTAGGCTCTGAATTTAACTCATTTTTCATAGACACTATTACTACCCTCACCAAGACATTTGCCAATAATAACCCAACTGCTCTACACTCTCCCCCTTCTAACTCACCTCATCTGTTTGAACTCAAACCCATCTCCACTAACTTTATAAAAAAACTTTTGTCCAAACTTAAACCTTGCTCTAACGCTCCCGACAATATTCCCTCTTCCTTCCTAAATTGTGCTGCTGATGGCATTGCTCTCCCAATCAGCATCATTATCAACCGATCCATAAAAGACTCATACGCT
The DNA here is from genome assembly GCF_019279795.1 of Protopterus annectens. Lineage (NCBI taxonomy): Eukaryota > Metazoa > Chordata > Ceratodontiformes > Protopteridae > Protopterus > Protopterus annectens. The sequence continues at coordinate 1,016,202,803 of NC_056729.1, forward strand.
CCCAAACTCTGGTGCTCAGCTTATATTCTTCCTCTTCATAAAGGAGGCAAAAATCCCAGCATCTCAAACTTTTGCCCCATTGCTTTACTCTCACCAATCTCCAAAATCCTAGAAAAATTCATCCACCTCCATCCTATGCCTTTCCTGACCCAAAACAATATTTTCACTCCTACCCATCATAGCTATCGTCCAGGCCATAGCACAATAATCGCTCCACTCTCTTTCCTAGAAACTGTCAATCAAGCCTGAGATTCAGGTCACTTAGTTTCTACTGCTTTACTCGATCTGTCTAAAGCCTTTGATACTGTTTCCCACAAGCACCTTCTCTGTCATCTATCAAACCTTAATCTCTTACATAATGCTTTATCCTGCTTCTCCAGCTATCTATCAGACAGATCACAGGCAGGCAAATGGAAGAACTCCATCTCTTCCTTCCTACCTACCCCAACTGGCATACCACAGGGATCCATCCTTGGGCCAATGCTTTTTAACATATTCATCAATAACTTTCTCTCTGCTATTCCTGATGCTAAAATCATTCAATATGCAGATGATTCAACCTTAGTCTGCTCTGCCTCAAACCTCTCTGAATTGCTGACTAAAACCCAAACTGCCTTCTCAACAACTGAAAACTGGATGCACTAAAACCACCTCTCTCTCAATGCAAATATATCAGAGAGTCTACTATTCCCTCCCACAAAGACCCTCTCCTATGATAAAAACAACTTCAAAGTCTACAGTCAAACCAACTCACCTATAGAAGTAGTCCCCTCTGCCAGACTACTTGGCATTACTGTAGATGAACACCTCAAGTTTGATATTCATATTCAACAAAATATTAAGAAAACCCACCAAAAGCTAGGTATGCTGTATAGGAATAATCGCTTTCTCTCCAACTCTACCAGGCAAACTCTGGCCTCGACTTATCTTCTTCCTTCCTTATTATACGAAGCCCCTCTCCTAACCAACCTGTCCTCCTCTATCACCTCTAGACTAGAAAACTGCTACAACAAAATCTCTAAATTTGCCTCTAAATCTAAAAATACCAACCATCGTTGCCTAAGCCTACAATCCCTGAATTGGCTTGAACTCCCAAACTACCTAGACTATCTCCAACTCACTACTGCACATAGACTCATATTTCACCCAACAAAATGTCCGGCTCTAACTAACATCCTTCCCCTTATACACCCAACAGAGCTCTCAGATCTGAAAATCAGATCTTAATTACTATCCATAAACCTAAACGTCCTGCTGGCCAACTTCTCCTATCTTTCTCACTAGGCAAAAAATGGAATTCCCTTCCTTCCACACTAAGAACCATACCAAACTCAGAAAACTTCAAAACCTAACTATTCAAACAACTGTCCACTAAATGGAAATGTACCTGCCTTCACCCAACCTAATCCAAGGGGGTTCTCACTCTGGTTCCCAAGCTCTACAACTCTCATAGTTATCTTCTTATGAGCCTATCTAAGCTCTCAACAATTTCTATAGCTTCTCTCTAAGCTCTCAACAACTCCTACAGCTACCCTCACCTCACACAGCCTGACCTTGTAAATATTATAAATAGCTTTCTACTGTTGCTGTGTGTATGTAAAGCGTATTTACATTTTCTTAAAAGATTTGTATGTAAACTGTTCCACACCTAACACATATCTGTTTTCCTCAACTGAAACTGTATGATCCCTACTTTCATGCTTAATGAATTTGTTAACTATGTATGATACTGAATGCATTTATGAGTAACTATTCTACACAATATTATCTTTAATATTAACTATCAGTTGTATCTAAATTGTATAATGCATCTTGGAGCTTTTCTCACTAGGCCTCCACTGAAAATGGGTCAGTTCGGCCCAGTGGACTTCCCTGGTAATCAAACTGCAAATGAATAAAATAAAATATTTTCTATGATTACATTAACAGTTGCACAGAGCAATTATTTTATATCTGAAACAACAACATATAAGATGAAACAGCATAAGCAAGTCAAATTGTAGAAGAATAAGCTTTTATTTTGGGGAGAAAGTGATTCTAGTCCTTTGCTCTTCTTCTGAGTATGTGAAGGACAGGGTGCAAAGGAGGAATGTATCTGGAGTACTAGAGAGGAAGAAAGAAGAAATGATTGTGTGATTTTTGCTTAGAACTAATGATGGATTGGACTGGGCTCCATGCAATGCAAACATAAGTGAAAACAGCTCCCACCAAGGGAGGCACCCAGAACAACCACAACATATCCTGGTTCGATCTGAAGCTTAGCAAGTGCAAAATAAGTGCAACATCTGTTATGGAGGCAGGGACAATATGCAACATTTAAGAAAAAAAATGTTTTATTTATCATTTTAAACTAGGAACCAGCAAGCACAGCTTGGTTTGGTCAAAAGGGAAGATAGACTGCAAAAGCTGAAATTCTGCTGCTACACCCTGTTATTTTATTTTTCTGTTATGACAGCCAAACCTCAGACTCACAAGAGGCAATCCATGTTAGAAGAGTGTATTAGCCAACTGGTGGACCGCCCAAGCTAAATAATGATAAAGGAGGAAGGAGGACAAGAGGAGAATACATCTCATTTGTCCTGATTTTTGCAGAATGCCCTAATTTCTGCCACATATTTGTGGCCTGTTTCTCAAAAAAATTGTGGTCTTCATGCAAATCAGTAAGACGACTCATTACATGACAGACATTTGAGTTTTAGACTTCATATCCTTCAGAAAATGCATGCTGCTGAAAATCCAGTTACTGTAACATATCTCTATATGAATGCAACTCTGTACCTGCACCACCCCTGATTAAGTTGATACTAATATAGGTATATGAATGCAACTCTGAACCTGCACCCTGGACTGGTACTAATATAGTATAACACTTAGATTTTACTGAGCCCTTCCTCCTCTCACCCAATTTCCACATACGAGTGACAAAACCAGGAAAAATGCCCAAAATATATGGCAGCTGTATGCTGGTAGTAGTCAGCAAGTAATAACCTTTACCTCACTCAGGCAACTACTGAATATAAGCAGAAATGCAATAATACAACCAGAAATGTTAAACTTATCTGGTTCATCTGTGTAAGAATTAGTCCAAAAAGGAGTAATTCAAGTTCTCACCTAACCATACCTCTGGTTACAGTAGTATGTCCAGGTATGCACAAGAACCAAAATAAAACATTCCCCACAATCACCCCTTCAGTAGTATGTCCAAGTATACATTTGCCACATGACCCCTTTAGTAAATACCTCTCAACCTCTTAGATCAACAATTCTGGACAAAGACATAAATAACAGTGGGACAGAGAAACCAAAATGCAGACAATGTTTAATTATTGCTCTTACAAACTTATAAAAGTTATTAGAATAACAGGTTTCCCATTACCATGACTTTTCTGAAGGGTATGAAGTCAGAAGCTGAAATGCCTGCCATTGTTTTCTAACTTTGGTAATTTGCATGTGCACAGACACACATATATCTATATATATTGATATCTCTCTCTCTCTCTCTCTGTGTATATATATATATATATATATATATATATATATACACACACACACACACACACACACACACACTCACAATGTATGCACAAGCACTTTACTGACTCCAACATTAACCATTCCCACCAATTACCCCTACAGCAGCTGTGATTGTCTGCAGTATGAACTTGCAATGAATACAATCAAAATGAGTTTGTTGTTGGTGTGGAGACATATACTACTGGTGAAGGTTACTTTAAGGTGATTTGATTTCACCATGGAAATGTGATTCTGGGGATGGTACAGAGTGGGTGATGGAGTCAATTTCAGGTACCACTCTGTGGTAATGAATCATATTAACTCTTCCTAATATAATGTGACCTACTCATGGACTCATGGACCCACCTTTATGCCAGCTCTTATACTGCTATCAACCCTTCATTCTTCCATCTGCCAGACAGGTGGAGCTCACATGCAGAATGGTCTTATAGTCTTGCAGATCCACATGTATGGCATTTCAGGTATGGAAGGCAAAGTCCCTGCCTGTAATGCAATACCTGCCATTTAGGTACAACCACAATGTGCCAGACAACTGATGCCTATGCCAGACACAGCCTTTACAACGTGATGCATCTGACTTTACCACAGCAATTAAATTGTGATACGAGTTTTCAAAGCATAGGGCAGCTATTGATAGATCTTGATGTCAGATGCAGATATAATTTTACTTTTCTAGGCATTCTTTGGTTATGAGACCAGATGCAATGATCTGATATAACAGTTTAAGGTACAGGATGCTGGTTTCAAGATCAGAGAAACATTTATACAATAACTGAGAAAATTCATAGCAAAATTTACCTGTGCTACCATTTGAAATGAAGATATATATGAAATTATTAAATTCAAATGATTTTATGGTTGAAGCTAATCTTTCAGTTTACCAAGATCAAAGTCAGGAAACTTTTAAAAGGTAAATTAACCATTATCCTCAATCACCACCACCATTAGTCTCCATTTTTCCTATCTTCTACCTGAGGTTGGCATGTTGCTGCCACTATCACCATCTAGCCCTAATTTTTTGACAGTCATGCCTGATTGTTGCACATCTTCTCTCACACAATCCATCTCTTTGCTGGAAACACTCATTTGCCCTTCTTCCTGTCTGTCCCAAATCTTCTCCGCAAGAGTTTCTTCTGTTTCCTACACGTGTGGCTGAACCACACAATCTGCTCTCTTTGACGTTTTCTGTAATTGGAGTTATTTGGGCTTCTGCTCTGATGCCCTTATTTTTTCACCTTTACCACAGTGTGTATCCTGTCTCCAATCTCAGGCACTTAATCAGTATCACGTCTACGTTTCTCAACTGCCCTGCATTCGCCATCCACTTTTCTGTACCATACAGCAGTACTGGCCACGTCACTGTTTTATGCACCTTTATTGTCAGCTTCAATGGTATTATTCTGTCACATATCCACCCCCTACATTCTGTGCTAGTCAGCTGAAGTCCCTCTGTTTCTAGCTTTGAACTCCTTATAATGATTGCCCTTCTCTTCAACCACCCCTCCCAGATTCTTGAAGCTGTTAACATGCTCCATTATTTTGCCTGTTATCTCAATGTTCAAAACGTCAAAAGCCTATCATCATGAAATGACAGAAATCCTCAATGATTTGGCAGAAATCTACATATTTTACAAGGAAGAGATAAAACATGTAAGACAAAGTCAGATTTCCAACTTTGCTTCACACAGTCACTGAGAATAAATATTTCAAGTAATTTCATACAAATGCAGGCAAAATTATAAAAGTGGATGTGCAACCTACAAGATGGTAAGCAATTTTCATGCACAACCAGACTTTCTTATTTAGTGAGTCCTCAATGAATTACCAAACTAAAAGTATGAGATAAAGTGACATTTTATGAAATCATGAACAGCAGCCAAATAAATATTTCAACTTATTTTTTATTAATTCATAACAGTCCTTTAAACTGAGCAAACAACACGAGAATGAGTCGCTTTAATCCAAAACCATCCATCCTCCATTTAGTGGTACAATCCTCAAATTGTATAAGGCAAAGCCCTAAACTTACTGGCGAAGTCAGGGACATTTTGTGAAATCAGAGACATTTTCTAAATTGTTTTACACAAACTGTCACAAAAGGAAATTAATATCAAAAACATATTACATGCAAATGCACCTTAAAAGCCAAAATTTAAAATGAACAAGCTAGAGGGCAAGTTTGCTTTCATCCGCAGCCACCCTGTTTTGATTACATCAATCTTTAGTTAGTTATCTATATACCATATATTTCTTGAGGCACAACCAAAAGAAAAAAACAGGCAAAGTCTGGAGCAGCTTATACTTTTGCTTCACATAGAAGGAGTAGCCAGACTGTTAGCAGTTCAACTTATTTCATGCAAATCAAGTCAAACTTTCAATACAATAAATTATATTCCTTTCATCCACAGACAGCCCATGGGGACTGCAGTTCTTAATTCAATAGTGCATCTGGTTCATCGCCAGAGTAGTAGTAGGAGCAATGTTATAATAATAATGTTAACAATAAGAACAACAACAACAAAAAAACTTCAATCAAGAGCATTTTTCCATTATCAGCCAGCCTAACTAGCCCTTTAATTTCTACAATGCTCACTTTATTAGTGTATCAGGATGCTTGCTGGGGAATTATAATAATAATAATTTTCTTACAAATACATTCCTTTCATCCACAGCCAGCCTGCAACTGATCATGTGTAATGACTTGACTTATTTTCTTTTATTTCAGTATGTGTATATATTATATTGCCTGGAAGGGAAAAAAAATACCGTATACATTACTGTGACATGCTGCTGTGCTTCCCTGCCAACACACATACAGTTTACATTCAGTAAGCATACAATTCAAAAATCACTACTCTAATATTTTAATATACACAAGCTGCATGGTTGTTATTTCCTTGTGATTCATGGTAATGCAATTTGCAGATAGTTGCTTTTGCCTCAGATCACAGCTACCAATGATGTATTTATTTTATTTTTAAGTAAAGACACTATTTTTTTACTTAAAATAATTCAGTTACAAACACTTGTCTACTATTGCCACCCATAAAACATCCTTCAATAAAATTGCCGTGCAAGCTGGAAATTCTTAACTGGCAGTCTCAATCCCTCCACTTTCATCTCATTAAAGAAAACAAATGTAATTGCTTCAATGACACAGATTAAAGGTCTAAACTTTTCCATAGTCATCTCTAAAACATAAGTTTAACGCACAAAATAAGAATCTGTTTCTGTATGTTTCTGTTTCTGTTTAGCCCATGGTAACAGCAGCCAAAGGTACATACTGTAAAATCAAAACAGCTAGCCATGGCAACCAGAGCTCATATCTGACACTCCAATTATTTCTTACTTCTGACAGCATTTTAGGAGCTTGTCTAAGGTCAGAGCCACAAATGCAAAGGGAGGAACAATGCTATATGAACACTGTGAACAGCAGCCAAAGAAAATAACCATCTAAATATTCCATAACCGAACAAGATCTGATAAATGTCAAAAACACCAAACCCCAGAAGAGCTATACTCAGCATTAGCAAGCATTTCAACTCAACACATTTGAGTAGTGTGCAACTTTTTCACAAAATGCACTTTAATTTGGAGCATACAATCAATTCTATTACTCTAGTTACTGGACCCTGGCATCTGTAAGTAAACGGGGCAGTGAATTCAAACATGAGCGCATGGGGGGGGTGCAACAATTAGTGAGCAGATACCTTTTCTTGTTTTTTTTTTTTTTTTTTTTTTTTTGGAAGAACACATCTCAACCTGTAAGAGCAAGAAAGCTGCTTCATTTCTAAATATAGAGCATACAAACCTTGACAGTTGATAGAATAACAAGTTTTGAAGTGTGCACAGAAGTAAACGAACAAAAGCTATGAAGGTGATCATGCTAATGTACTGAGGACTTAGGCAGGCTTGATGGTAAAAATTGGCAGCATTAGCAGGCGCACAACCCATCTGAGTACTATACAATTTATTTTTTTCTAAAACCACACTAGTACCCTGGAATCTGTGAGTAAAATGGAGCACTGACTGAGAAACATAAACACATGGTCGCTGAAGTTAGCGTTTTCTCAACAACACTTGTCTCTACAGCCAGCATTAGCAGACACACAACTCATTTGAGTAGCGTACAATTTGTTTTTATATAACTACACTAGCACCCTGGAATCTGTAAGTAAAACGGAGCACTGATTGAGAAACATAAATGCTTGGCCACTAAAGTTAGGGTTTTATCAACAACCCGCATGCGGGAGGCGGAGTAGTAATTAGTGCTTAGTAACTAAACTGCAAAAGTTTTGAAGTGTGCATGGAAGTAAATGGAAGAAAGCGATGGAATAAGAGAATCTTATCGTAATGAGGACTTAATCAGGCTCAGTGGTGAAAATTGTCCTCTGAAGTCTTGGATCTCTGTTGCAGCTTTTCTGTCCAGACCGTGACAATACTACCTGAACGGCACGATAAATAGAGGGATACAGTAGTTAATTCCACAGAATCCAGTAAAAGAAAGGGAATATCTACTGTAGGACCCTCTATTTATTTGTACAGAACAGAGTGGGGGGGGGAGTGTTAAGCAAGAGGTGACTCCTATTGGCTGCCACAAGTTGCTGGATGAAAAACATACTAAATCGGCTTGCTGTTGAGACGCAAATACAGAGTGTGTTGCAAGCTGATTTTCTAATTAAAGTCAGATATGAAGACCACAAAACTCCACACTGAAACTTAAGTTGACAAGGTAACTGACACAGTTCAGTTACTTTTTCAACTTAATTTTCAAAAGTGGAGTTAAAATATGCCTGCTAAGTTACTCGTGCTGGGAGAAGGCACTCAGGTGTAACAACATGTAATTACTATCGTCTCACAGCATGCTCGGTGTTTAGCACAGAGGCGCCATGAAACGTTAGTCAGGGTTGATGAGTTAATAGTTTTATATATATAGTTTGATTACCAAAGGCTGTTCTTTTATTTATTTATTTATTTATTTTTTTTTTTTGAGGGGGGGACAGCTGCATATCTGTTATGGCACACACATATGTTGCTATTGTTACTCTCCGTTTTATTACTACGCAATTCACGCCAGGTTAAACACTTCTCTTGTAAATCTTAGGTATATTGGCAGCAGATGCAGCATAGGCTTCAGCCTGTTGCACTAACAAAGAATTAAAGCAGCAGCCCCTAGCATTCTTTCCCTTTGCATCCTTTCTGTGGCTGTATTCCAATAGGTTTTGGAATTGACAGGAAAAGCCACCATAAAGTCTACATAGTTGCTTTATACCGTGTTGAACAGCTTATACCATAATTAGCATACCATGATGTTTACCTTGTTACCTTGTTTGTGCAGTGTTAAACATTGTGTAGAGCCACTTGCTGTATACAAACAGTCCATGTCTATGTGCATCATGGTGCGATGCACACACAGTGGAAGCAGACTGTGTAGGCTTTACTGAATCCCCCTGAAATACTTATAAAATAATCTGTGACTGCCAAAAGGAAATCAAGTTTTATCAGACCTAATAGAAGGCTGCGTAAGGGCAGTTAGAACACAGGGTTAAGGTCGTCAGCTGTCAATGAGCTGCTTTCCCTAACCAAGGGTACAAGGTTTGATTCTCTCCACCTCCATTTATATTAGCAAGGTTCTTGACCAACCAATGTACCAGAGTGATTTCTTAGAGGAGACACTTTTTCAGTGAACATACCTAGTTAACAACTGCATTAAATAATAAAAAAAAAAAAAAAAAAAACATAACTTAAAAGGTCTGACACCAAGCTGTGGTTGCACCAATTTGTGAAACAGTCTCAATATTAAATAATCTTCATATGAAATTAAGAGCTGTAGTACAAGTGACGCCTGTAATCACTTTGTAGCCCAATTATATATGTGAATGGATGAGTTGTAACTTGCAGGCTTGAATGAATCATTTTTGTACAAAGATGTATCTGAACTGCAAAAAAAAAAAAAAAACTGACTTGATTGTGACATTAGAGTATAATTATTATATAATTACTGTGCATGTTTTCACATCAGAGATTTCTCCTTACACAACTGGTTTTATGGATAATTTCTTTTATATTACATGGTTGTAAAGGGTGGAGGACCTACTATAGATAATTACATAAGCTTGTAGCACCAGTGTGGTGCAGTACCTTTGTTTAGTATAAGCTGCAGTTGTCCTGGGGAAAGTGTTCAAAAACTCACAGATTTTCTTAATTGATAACTGTTGCATTATTGTTTACATATAGGACATCCTGTCGAGGATGCCATACATCTGACTAGCACACCAGACCTTTGGTGATTTCAAAATCCAGTGAACACAATACCAAAAATATAAAAAAGAAGAGGCAATGTGAATCCCAAAATGTTCCCCAAGGGGCCCTGTTCCCTAGGGTCTTTCCAGGTCAAAAAGAGTGTGTGACTGTCTGAGTACTTCTACCCATTCCTTCCACCCCTCCTCACCCTCAGCAATTCTCATAAACTAGAAAATGATCGTTTTATTTTCCTGCACATCAGCAAACAAATTACAGCAGATTTATGGCTATTAAGTATAATTAATACAAATGGCCATGGTCTACCATTCTTCTGAAAGCAAGAATTCTTCTTCCTCCATTTGTTTCCTCAGATTCTAGCAGACAGGATATCTTAAGGTGTTACAAAATTATGCCCCTGTTCCCAACAGTGCAACGCCTTTTAATGAACAATTTTTCTTGTACCAAGAAGTTAGGCTTTTAAAGACAAGTTTTTGATCTTTCAGTTCTGAATTCCTTTCTCATTGTACTAAAGGTCAAAGTGTTAATATTGCACTCCCTTTTTTCTCTTTTTCCACTCATTATTTTTTTAGTGACTGTAGACCTCAAAGATGTATACCACCATATTCCATTCCACAAAGACTACAGATGTTATGTTTTTGTGTTTAGGTTGCATTTTCATGTTACAGCTTTGCCATTTGGACTATTTACAGCACCAAGGATTTTCACAACATATCTATTTCCAACTGTTGCCTTCAGCAGACTTCAAGGGATCCACATTTACTCTTACCTTGATGATACCTCATCTTAGCAGATTCCACTTAATACACCCAAACAACCCTTATTTTCTCCATAAATCCTTTTCAAAAACTAGGTTTCAAATTAAACCTAGAAAAATCTTTCCTAGTTCCATCTCATAGGTTAACCTTCTGGGGATGCTTTCTGGACACCACTTTCATGATGACATGTCTCCCTCTAATGAAAGTTTCTTTTGGCCATCTACAGTTCTTAGACACAGCATACCAGTCCATTTCCACAGCAAGAGAGATCCTTAGACATCTAAATTACATGATGCCAGCTTTTTTAATGGTTCTTTTAGACAGCCTTCAGTGGTTCATGTAGTCTTGAAGTCTGTATGGGTGCAGCATCAAAATCCTCTATTCTTTCCTTTTTCTGTTCTGAACTTCAAAAAGAAATGCTGGGCAAATCAGGTTCAATTAAATCCAGGTGTCTCTTTATCTCTTCCCATTCCAAATCAGTCTATCACAACAGATGCCTCAGACTTTGAATGGGGAGTCGTTTTGAAACAGATCAAAGTTCAAGTGATTTGGGTTCCTTCTTCTTCTTCATCTTCTTCTTTCGGCTGTTCCCATTAGGGGTCAATACAGCAGATCATCTGTTTCCATTTCTTCCTGTCCTCTGCATCTTGCTCTGTCACACCAACCACCTGCATGTCCTCTCTCACCACATCCATAAACCTTATCTTAGGCCTCCCTCTTTTCCTGTTACCTGGCAGCTTCATCCTTAGCATCTTTTTCCCAGTATACTCTGCATCCCTCCTCAGCACATGTCCAAACCAACGTAATCTTGCCTCTCTGGCTTTGTCTCCAAACCTTCCAACCTGGGCTGACCCTCTAATATACTTATTCCTAATCCTGTCCATCCTCGTCACACACAGTGCAAATCCTAACATCTTCAACTCTGCCATGTCAAACTCTGACTCCTGCCTTTTTGTCAATGCCACTGTCTCCAACCCATATAACATAGCTGGTCTCACTACCCTCTTGTAGACCTTCCCTTTCACTCTTACTGGTACTCGTCTGTCACAAATCACTCCTGACACTCTTCTCCACCCAATCCATCCTGCTTGTACTCTCTTCTTCACCTCTCTTCCACACTCACCATTACTCTGAACTGTTGATACCAAGTACTCAAACTCATCCACCTTCGCCACCTCTACACCTCACTGCTGGAAAAATACATCAATATCAAAGAAATGATAGGCCTGGTAATAAAATTATTAAAAGCCTTGAATCAGATGTGGATTCCAGGCCCAAAATTAATAAATACAGATAACATCACAGTGTTTTGGTACATAAACAAACAAGGAGGAGCCAGGTTGTACCCCTTGTGCAGACAAGCAATGATTGCCTGGGAGTGGGCAACTCAACACAGTCTCCCCTTTCAGGAAGCCTACACCTAGTCAGAGCAGAACACTATTCTGGATTCTCTAAGCAGATCCAGAATAGACCCTCACAAATAGATGTTACACCCAAAGGTCTTCCTGAAGATTATCCAAGCATGGGGAACTCCACAAGGCAAAGGACAACCACAAAGCCTTCTTTAACCATGTTAGCAAACTTGGAAACAGCTCCAAGAACTGTGCAGATAAATGATATCACATGTTTATACCCAGAGGAAGTAGCCAATCTATGAACAGATACATTTAGCTCTAACTTCATCCCTCCTCACCTCTCTACATTTCCACATCTCCTACCTGCAATAACACCCCTCCCCCTTCAAACCTACTACGAACAAATCCTCAAGCCACTATTCAAGGCCAAGAACAATGCTTTGTGGGGCTGGATAATATCCCTAGCCGCTTACTCTACAGCCTGAAATATAACCTTTCAGAGCCCTTACTCAGACAATTCATTGTCAGCCTCCAAACAGCCTTTGTGCCAGACAAATAGATGACAGCAACAGTCATCCCCTTCCACCTCCCTGGTGGGGCACCAACAGACCCAAGAAAGTATAAGCCCATACGTCTGATCAGCCTCATCTGTAAGGCTATGGAAATATCATTATGATAGTAATAAATAAGGACAGTGGCCAGTAGGTCTCAGACTAAGTTTCTGATTACTTTCTTTGAGAAGGTTACTGAAGCCATGGATTATGCCTATGTAACTCCTTGGATAGCAAATTGGAACACATACAGAATCCAGAAAATTATGGTAGATTGCTGAACCGCCTCCAAAAAGCCTGGCACTAGCTGTGTACCCTAGGGTTTGATCCTTGGACCACTCTTCTTTGGCATTTAATTCTCAAAGATCAAAGCTGCCATTAAGGGTTGATGGCTGATGAAGTTTTCAGATGACTGCAAACTTGGTGCCATCATAAACTCTCCAAAAGACACCAAGATCCTTCAGAAGGTCCTTTCCCAAACCAGTTGTTGATGTCAAAACCATGGACTAGCAGTAAATGTCATACAGATTACTGAGGGGCAATCTCTGCCTTGCATACACAGCCTCGATAGACCCTATACTCTCAAACCTACTGCACATTCATAAGTCCAGTGGAGGGCATAGATACCAGCTCAAGAGATCTAAATATCTTTTGTAATATAAATAGAACAGTTGGCAGGACAGATATGTATCACAGAGAATATCACTTCTTTTGAATCATCTTCCTCTCAGCATTAAATACTTCTTTTACACTATTCATATGTAATTTTAATGAATGGATGGGTGACCACAAATTCATGTTTGGTTTAGCACTCTTGTATCTCGTGGACAGGGGCAGCGTGTAAATGTTCTGCTCATCTCCCTCTGTTATCTGTACTTAAAATATAAGGGCTAAAATCTTCATGGGAATGTATGTATATGTTTCTAAAGATTCTCACAGATCAGTAGCCTAATAAATACATAGGAACCTGTCAAAACAGAGGAAAGTTCTCAGAGCTTTGGATTTCATTGTCTCATCCATACTGGTCCAAATGAAGAGATGATAAATCAGGGTCCCAAATGGAGAGATGATAAGGCTAGGAGTCCAAATGGAGAGATGATAAGTCATCAAGCAAAGTAGAGTAGTATTGCTGAAATTGAATTCATCCTCAAGTCTTGGTGAGTACCTTCACAAGGTGGGCCCTGTTTTTTTCACAAAATATCACCAAGACGCCACTAATATATAACGGTCATTTGCATATATCCCATGTTGCCTCTAATACAAGAGGTTTAAGAAATCACACACTCAAAGTCTAGCCTTGCTAGATTTTGCTTTTGGTTTTTACTGATTATTTTTTTCTGTGCGACCTTTTTACTCATTGTTTTAGTTCCCTTCATTTCCTCTCATTTCCAAGGTTCTTCCGAAAATAAGGAAGGACTTTCCGAAGATGCTATTAGTGACACCCCTTTACACTCACACAATACAACTGGCTGATGACAATCAACAGAGATTACTGCACACAGTGGACATATTTACACAAGACAAGGCATCTCAGTTTCATCCAAGTCTTCAACCATAAATCTAACAGTTTGGATGATATTTTTGTTTTAATTCCCTTATAACACATTTATTCTGAGGGTGTACTATGGGTATTTGAGAAGGCAAAAAACCTGCAACCAGAAAATCTTATTTATCAAAAGAAAAATAAGTTTTCTTTAGTGCAAAAACAAAGGATGGGATTGACTACAAGTAAGGCACCCCCAGTTCTGCATTACCTGTGTGAGCTAATTAAGTCTTGCTTATCATACACTTCTGTTGATGTATACCTTTCAGCGATTCCTGCCTGTTTGTTAGTGGACCCTCCCCCTTATCTTCTTTTTTCAGGTCAAGCAATGATGGGAGTAAGGCATATCAAACAACCATAGAAAAGGGTGGTTTCTCCAAGGGAGTTATTGTTTTAGGAAAGCCAACCTGAGCTCGTTTTGAACCAGCAGGCAGCACTTTTCTAAAAATTTTAACCTGGAAAATAGTTTTGACAGTAGCCTTAAAACATCTCCTAGACAAGTATCTGAATTTCACTCCCTTATGATGTTTAGTCTTTTACAAAGATAGGGCGAGTCTGAAACCAAAACTTTCCTTTATTTCAAAGATACTGTCTGAACTCACCATTAACCAAATAACACAGCTCTTTCTTTTTACCCTAATCTCCAAACTAAGAAATAAAGAATATGTCACTCCTTAGATGTCCATATACAATTTATGTTTTATTTGGATAGAGCTAAAGACAGAAAAACAAATTAATGTTTTGTGTTCTATGATGAGAAAAAAAAAGGGGCAAACAGTTTTCTAGATTGCCTTCTTTTTGTATTCACTTCTGTGGCACTCAGAACTGAATGGCAAGGACCTTCCCGATCATGAAAAAGTGCATTCTACTATGGCAGTTGATATCCCATGAGCATTTTTGAAAGTACTCAACAATGGGCCTATCCAAGAAGCTGCTACTTGATTCTGTGTTCACACATTTAACAAACATTATAAACTGGATGTTTTTTTTTCCAGATCCAGAATTGGATTGACCAAAGCTGTCCTGTAAGGCATCCTGGACTCTGATTCAACTTCCTCCACCATTTCTACTTGAGCTCTGAAAATCATTCCATTTGTGAGGAATTCTGCAACAGTGATCTTATGAAGAAAATAGTACAACTGCATGGTAATGTAGTATAATGTTAGCTGTTCAGATATATAACTGTACAGCACATATACCCCCACCCCCTCTTTGATGGTTACTTTCTGTGCCCAGGGTGGAGTATCCTACCCATCTATTTATTTATTTCTCACCCTGTACTCCTTGTAGAAGTTATTTTAAATCTCTAGGTTTCAGCAACTGATATAGCAAGCAAAAAAGCACTAAGTTTTTTGAAATGTCTATACATTCCTCTTATATTAGTACATCATGTTAGGGCCAGATGTACAACATGCAAGGAAAGAAACTGAGTTTCATAGTATAGCTGGATGTATGGCTAGCCTACTGGATACATCTGCTTTTTGAAGAATTCCATTAACAGTGATTTATTAAACATTTATCATTATGGTAAGTTACCTACACAGTTGTACTTGTTCCATCTAATCAGACCTTACATCGAAGAATAAAATTTAATAATACTCTTATTATTTCTTCTGCCTCTACTACTATTATGATAAAAGTTGCTTTTCTTAAAAATATTTCCTATATATTATACAACTGATAAATTTTATGTTGTGAATGTCAGATATATAATCATCATAAGGGGAAAATCATGGTCATCTGGATTTTTAGACTATAATTTTAGAGACAGATCTGGATCAATAAAATATGCTAGAGGATGTGTTGTAGAGACTGGGAATAAGTATTGATATCATTAGTGAAGGCTGCAGTCAAAACTATAACATCATGAAATTTGGGAAACTGGACCAATATATAAGCTGAATAAATATGGGGATAGTGCTTGGCTTGTATACTCATATTTTTAATAGTTGTAGATATGCAATAGATAATACTGAGATTAAATTATTAATCTTAAACTAAATAAATCTCAAAGACTCAATGGTTTCTTTGCTCTGTGATGAAGGTTGGGTGCCAGGCTGGCAACTCGACACCATAAACATTCATTGCCAATCATTAGCAGACTGGAGTTCTGCTGTGGCAACCCCTAACCGGGAAAAGCCAAAAGACAGTTTAGTTTGGCTAAAACTAAAGAAATCTTGATTCTGATTTAGGGAATCTAGTAATCCAAAAACTCCTATAACTCAAATTATACAAAACATAAAAATACCCAAATTGCTTTAACATAGAAAGGTTAAAATACACTTAAACCTCTTACATTTTATGACCATATGAGTATGCACACTTAAATTTAGCTTCACATTTCATGATTTACAAAAAATCATTTACAAAAACTTACTATTTTATACTGATTTACTATTCACAAAAAAAAAATACAGAGCTAAAATGTTTACTGAAATGAACATTTTTGTTCATGATACTTTAATATAACCTGGATGGTAATCAGCCTACTGAACTTTTCAAAGAGGAAAGTAATTGTAGAGTTCATACAGAGGGAAGGAAGCATTTGACTCATGTCTTTATCCATCCATTTTTCTATCCATCTGTTCATATAATTCTATTTTTATAGATATTAGAATGGTGCTTACAGTGTCAGTTGTATAAATGCCCCATTTGTACTATGTTTGTAGACAATATATGTGTCCCAGTATTCAAATAGCTTGTCCCTTAATATTATCAGTCGCAGATACACAACCAGTGTCGCTAAGTTTCTTGATTATGTTTCTGTAATTTAATTCAGTAAAGACATGTCATCATCATCATTTGAAACTCAGACACATGTAATTTCCATCCCTACTTATAATCGTTTCATCTACGTGACCTGCCTTGACCTGGTGAAAAGTTTGCAGCATTTGATGCCTACTGTAACAAAATAGTAAAGTGCACCACCAATAGCCCACATCAAACACACCACTGCTCAGCCCTTAAACAACTCAACTGTCTTGAACTTCCCCATCTTCTCCTTTAAAACCAGCTTTACTAACTCATAAGATTCTTTACTACCCCAAGAAAACCCCTGCATTACAAAACCTAATACACTCTTACTCCAGTATTAGGGCCCTATGCTCCAACAATAATCCTCTCTTTGAAGTCACTAAAGCCAACAACTCTGCAGAAGTCTCACTCTATTCTAATTTTATAGCTAAAAATGGAACAAATTGCCCACTAATATATCAGCCACAACATCCTTAGCTCAGTTTAAAATGTCTCTAAAAAGACACCTACAAGCCAACTGGATATGTAACCGTGATTGCCCAGGATAGTCAAACCCCATCTCCTTCTTGCTCACCTAGGGTAAACACTCCTCCCTTATTTTTAGGCAGTTGACCTCTCTTTATCTTGCAAGACAAATTCGTTATTCCTCTCTCTTCCTCTCAACAGTACTCCTTCTTCTAATTATAGACAGCTGGTGTATACTTTATAATATTATTATACTATATCATATTGAATGTAATATTGATTGTACAGTTAAGGTGTTTTATTTTTGTACCTGTACAGTGTACCATTTTTCATCCTACTTTTAGTGACGTACAGTTTAAAGTATTATTATCCTACTTTGTGTTCAATATATAGTGCTATACTGCTGTACCTGTGAAATTGTACTTTATTAATCTGTGTTATATTTGGAGCTTTTCTTCCTGGGCCTCCACCGAAAAAGCACTTGTGTCCAGTTGGACTTCCCCGGTAACCAAATGTAAAATAAATAAATAAATTCTGCAGCATCTGTCCCCATAGGGAAAACCTACCTGCCTGGTCATACAGCTAGTGTATGTCTGATGCTGAAAGATAATAATCTTAAATACTTACAGCAAAAAATATCATTCCTCTTCTTTGTCATTATGTGAGCATTTTCGCTCAAAAGGCCACCTCAGCCTGTACAGATACCTGATGCTGGTCTCCCTATATTCAGTTTACAGACACAGTGATTTATTGTTTTATCACTTTTTTCAAGATTGAAAAGTTTAACTTGAAAAATATAAAAAACACACAAAGTTGTTCCCTGCACTGCCTGTGTTGGGGGGAGGGGGGCTTGACCCCTATCTTAGACATATCATCTCCACTACACTAAGGAAAAGTGAAAAAAAAGCCACTTGGACAAACACACTTCAACAAAGTGTAGGGATAACCCTGATGTCAACACAGCAGCAGCCAATAAGCTGACAAAAATGTCTGTTTAGTTCAGTCAATACTCATGTGAAGACTTCAGCAGTGTGGGGGTTGCAGTGCTGGTCAATTTATAACCATTTGTTTCTGTGCAGATTTCTACCAAATGTCAGTAACAGATAAACCCGAGCAGGTGTGGGTCCATGTTATAACCTTGAAATCTCACAATGTCAAAACGCAACTCATTGAACCCAGAACATCAAATGCTGAAAAAGACTCAACTTCAAAACAGCAAAAAGTAGTATTTAACTGCTGCAGCACACTGACTGATTTTAGTTCTATCGTATGTCCTCTACCTGTATGGCAATGCATGGTACTGTTTTTGCATACAAATTTAAACACGTCCATAAATGCAAAATGGTGGACCTAATAATAAGACTGTAGCTCGGGGTGAAGGCTTGCAAAAACAGAACCATGTGTCACCATCCAGGTAATGGACATATGATAGAAGTAACATCAGTAGGCATCTTTATCTAGCATTTGCTTGTCATACTGCAATGCTGTCAGCTGGCATGCATTTGTCAGTATTACAGGATAGTTTGCAGATGTCTCTGGCGTACTCATATCAGCATCTTTAAGTAGAGTAAATACATGTGCTACAGCAGTTAAGTACTACTGTTTTTTGATGTTCTGTCTTTCAGTTTTGAAGTTTCGACCTTTTGTGTATTCAATGTTCTGGGCTCAATGTCTTGTATTTTGACCTTGTGGGATTTTACCTTTGTGATATAGATCCACAGTTGCAATTAAATCGTACACAGATAATCAACAGAACTTATTTTTGTTTAGTAGTTTTGTGTGAAACAGGCACAAACTCATTGGGAATTATCAGCACTTGACAAAGTAAAAAGAGAGCTATATTAAGATAACAGAGGAAATTACAATCAGGTAACAGACTTTCTCTTGCATATTTGTTAACTGAAATGATTGAGTCTGAATGTATTCTATTTGCTAGGAACAGCAGCTGTGAAAAATAACAGTTCTAACAGTTCATTCAGATTAATGCATAGCTTGTTTATACACAGAACTGCTGTTATGAAAATTACAAACTTAGGGTAGTAAGCATATGGGTTACCAAATGAAATAAAAAAATACACTACTAAAATATAACAGTTTGGAGAAAGTACAAAGTGCGAGCGCACACACACACGTGTGTGTGTGTGTGTGTGTGTGTGTGTGTGTGTGTGTGTGTGTATGTGTTTGTGCATATGTGTATGCGTGTGTATGTATATGCGCGTGCACGTGTGTATATGTATATGTGCGTGCATGTGTGTGTGTGTATGTATGTATATGTTTTGTGTGTGTGTGTGTGTGTGTGTGTGTGTGTGTGTGTGTGTGTGTGTGTGTGTGTGTGTGTGTGTGTATGTGTGTGTGTATATATGTTTGGGTGTGTATTTGTGTGAGCTTGCATTCTACAATGGGCTAATGACCCATTCTTGATCTTGCACACATTGAGGATAGGTTCTGTCCTCATGACCCAGAAACAGGTTAAATGAATATTTGGAATAAGTGAAAAAAATGAATGACCTTGAAAATAGCATGCTATGGGGTACTGTAGGGAAGCAAATTCATGCAAGAGCAGATGACTGAAGTACTGCAACTTGTCATCAAGAGTAGGTCTGCTGCAAAGATTTACATTTGGATTTGTAATTTGGCAAATATGCACATTATAACTTGAAATATTTTTATAGTCTCATACACTAGCAAGTGGTCAAAGCATTGCAGGCATGAATAGACCTTAAAGAAAAAAATGAATGAGATGACAATTACCTGTGTGAAGCAAAGCTAAGCTGTCATAAGGTATTTGTACATTTTTTGGAGCAATTATAAAATATGAATTATTATTAGAAAAGGACTAAAATGGGCATGCCACTATAATTAGAAAGCATTTTGCACTATGTATCACAAGGTCATTTAGTATATAGGTAAGGGAAGTGAAATAACAAATGTGGCAGGGACAGCAACAGAACCTGTGTTTAGTTTCAGCCTAGTTACAAAGAGGCATGTTAGCATCTGCATTAATAACTTGAAAATGGCACATGCTGTTGGGTTTACATGGTATCATATTCAGGCTTATGTGATAATAGATGGACTTACTACCACCTGTTTTTGAAATTGTAAATGGCTTTATGCAATGCATTTTGGTGTGTAAGCAATTATACAAATATGCATAATAGTTATCATCATATTTATAAATATATTTATAAATATTGGTTGCATAACTGAAAGGCCAAAGCATTACTATTGTCAATTATTTTCTGGGACAAAATAAATGCCCATATGAAGTTCAGCAAGCATTAGATACTTGCATTTGTTTTCGGTGGTCACAAAGATATAACATATTTTGATAAGTGAATTAAAATGAACATGTTACTATCCATCTCAAAGCTTTGCAGGCTCAATTCATACATAATGGTCATGACATAAATAGGATAAACAGGATCCTATATGTGCTATATGTTAATATTTATATTAATAACTTTAACCAGCATCAGTTTTTGTGGTACTTAATGGAAGGCATATGTAATACTATGGACAAACTTCATACTGACACTTTGTGGCTACATTGTGCAGGTTCACAGTTACTTCCATTTGTTTAATAAATTAAGCAGATATGCAAAATTATCATACATTTCTAAATATCTTAAAAAAGAGTGGGCTAAGTGAAATGTTTTAAAACAAAATGGCAGTCACCGATGACACGACTACCAAATTACAGGCATATTAAGAGTTGTTTCAATTTCATTAATGGAAGGCTTTTTTTTGTTATGTATTCTTTAGTATAAAACTTGGACTGTACCTTAAACATTTAATACAATCATTTCAAAGATGACTATATGCTAGGAAAAATTGTGGGTTTTTTTTGGAAACTGTTTCAGGTCTCAAGATATTTATATTTGCTTAAAAATATGCTACACAACTGCATTTTCTTAAGACTAGCTTAGATGAAAGTTGTTCAGACAGGAATGTGCAAGTTACTAAAGCTGTGAAACTACACTATGGTTAAGTGTTAATGAATAAAATGGCAAAGCAAATCACTTAAACTGTGCCCTCATCTTATTCAAAATGCATAACAGCATTGCACTAGCCATTTTTGGAGGTTTTAGCATTCCAGGACAGTGCAGCATCATGGACTGAAGATCTCTTGGGTACACTCAGTTAAGAAATGTATCTATTCACATTATCCCAACACTTGTGTAAACAGCACATTAGAAGGGATGCTGACTTAAATTCTTCGCCAATTTCGTGACTTTTGAAAACTTCCTGACCACTTTTCCATCATGACTACAAGGAAGTATCCAGTACCTAGTGTCTCATCCATCACAACAGTTTTAACAGGTCTAAAATGGGTTCTTTTGGGAACTTCAGGGGTGGACATGAAGGCATCTCACTGGTTTTTCATAAGCAGCATATTCTCAACAGAACAAGTAACTAATAGATTTGAAGAGCTCCCACTCAGTATGTTGGAAGAATACGTCTTGCACTGGGACACTAGAGGCAAAGCTTTAACTTTGCTTTCAATCAGTGCTATTGTGAGCAAGCTTATAGTTGAAAGAGATACAACATGGCAAATGTACAAGAGGCAAGGAATTGAACATCAACAAAATATGTATGCATTATTATATAATTAGTGACAATTATAAACAAGGTAGGCTATATAGATGTATCATACTACCACTCAGTAAAATAAAAATTCTAACAATTCTAAGTCCTGGAAAAGAATAGATGATGTCTGACATAAAGGTGCTAGCTAGCTACAGTACTAACTCTTTCTTGCTTATTTTCAACCAGACAGCAATTGGAATTGTAAAGCTTATTTCTCCTCCATCAGTGGTCAGTGATAGGCTTACAATACTTTTTTTTTATTTCTCTGGTGAAAGCCCCTTTACCTGCAGATAACAACACAGGGTAGACTTCTTCCTTCTAGCTGACTACATATTATTCCCCATTTAATGCTCAAAATCAGAAGTATAAAGAAGACTATCCAATATCATAGCTATATTTAAAGGAGATGGCCACTGCAAAATGGGAATATAATGGCTGATAAGCACACTTAACTCACAGAATAAAGTGTTTAATAGATACATAGATGTGTCCCAAATCCCAATGCCATAAATGAGATAATAGCAACACAAAGTAAACACAGCAGCATCACACATACAGAAAGTGTTTATGGAGCTAGTCATGCAGAATATGAAAGCAAGTGTGGAGAACACAACTGGGCATTCCAAAAACCCAAGATAACAGACAACATATAGCAGTGTACATAAAGACATGAACACAGTCATATCTCTCACATCATAGCTCAAGAATTTTGAATAAAAGTAAAAATAATACAGTGTCAAAATCAGGAACAATTTTAAATAGGTTCATAGGTCAAGTACTAGGCTATCTGCCTGAGGGCATTTGTAAGCCTAGCCAGAATATGTTGGCTTTCGCCACCACCTTAGATTAGTTCCCTGTGCCTCTGTCCAGCAGAGCCATTAGTTCCCTGTGCGTCTGTCCAGCAGAGCCACTGCAGTGATCCCCAGGGTAAATTTTCTGTTTCCCCATCCACTCATCAAGGTTTCTCTTGAAGAGTGTTAGTGAGAGGCTCTGCCTAATGTAGATTGGAATCCTGTTCCAAAGCATGGGGAGTCTCTGGGACAGGAATCTATCCCTCCAGCAAGTCCTATTTATCATTGTGGTGAGGTATAGATCCCTAGAGCGTGTGGCTCTCGAGGATTTGAGTTTTTTTTAGGTGGAGCATGTCCATCAATTCTGGTTTGGACATGGCCTTGTATGTCAGGCAGAGATCACCTCTGAGTAAGTAGTATGCAACTGAGTACAGCTGGAATTTCTTCAGTCGGGCTGCATAGGGCATCTGTTTGAGGCCAGTAATCCTATTGGTGAGGTACTTCTGTGGTCTTTTCAGCTGTTGCAAGTGTCTTGTAAGGTACATCCCAAATGGGGCATTGTACTCTATGATGGGTGTGCTGAGTGATGAGTAGAGGGGCACAATAACCTCTTTTGTTCTAGATGCAAACCCTTTTGTGATTAGGTGGGCCACATAGAAGGATTTTATAACCACCTTGGCAATGTGATTATCAAATGAGAGATTACTATCTACTTGGGTCCCCAGATCCCTTATTAAATTTTCTGTATTTAGGGGACTACCACGTATGTGGTAGTTCATGGGTACTTTGTTTTTTTCAAAGGGGATGATTATACACTTTTTGGCATTTAGCTTGAGGCCATGATTTTGACACCAGATATCTGTCTCAGTGAGACCCTTCTGGAGGATGTCTGTATCAGCCGGAGAGTCAATTATGGCCCCCAGTTTGCAGTCGTCTGCGAACTTGGTCAGCCATAGTCCTCCTATGCTTGTCTGTACCACTGAGAAGTATATACCAAACAGGAGGGGTCTCAAGACTGAGCCCTGAGGGATGCCACTTGTAACTGGTTTAGAGTCGGACCTAGAGCCTGCAACTCTCACCGTGTGGTTTCTATCCGTGAGTCAATTGGCAACCCATTTCATGACGTAGGGGTTTATGTTTAGGCTGGTGAGCTTGTCTATAATACCAGAATGGGGAATGGTGTCAAAAGTCATTGTGAGGTCTAGGTAGGCTGTGTGGAACTCCTTTCCCTCATCTAAAGCCTTGGTAACTGTCTCAAAGAAGTCCACCAGGTTTAGGAGGCATGATCTGCCCTTAACAAAGCCAAACTGGGTAGGGTCCAATGTTTGAAGATTCTCAATGTCTCTGTTAATAAGTTCCATGATAACGTGCTCCATAGCCTTGCAGACCAGGCTAGTCAGGCTTATAAGGCGATAGTTCCCGGGGTCCATTGTGGCTCCACCTTTGTGGAGCAGGATAACTGTTGCTGTGCGCCACTCTATGGGTATGTAGCCTGTAGAAAGGCTGAGTTTGAACAGTGTGTTTAGGTGAGGGGGTTAGTTCATTTTGGAGTTCGTGTAAGACACAGCCTGGGACACCGTCTGGTCCCATTGAAGCTGTGTTTTTGGCTTTGGATAGGGCTGTATTAACCTGTGTGTCAGTGATTGCCGGGGCTCTACATTCTTCTGGTATGGTTATGGGCTCTTTAGGGGGTAAGAGGGGGGGGTGAAGTTTGCACTAAACTTGTCTGCCAGAATGTTGGCAATATCAGTCGGTTCAGTGTATTTTGTGCCATTCTGCACTAACTCAGAACAGATCTGAGAGTTTCCACTTAGGTTCTTGACATAGCTAAAGAACGCTTTGTGGTTATCTTTGGAGTCCTTGGCAATTTTTCTTTCGAAGCTAGCCTTGGATGATTTTATGAGGGTTCGTAGTTTCTTGCTGATACTGGGATGTCTTTACTTCTTGGGATTTTACTCTTTTCTGTACTAGGTTCCTTCTTCTATTGTATAGTTTGTTTATGGCAGGGATCCACCAGACTGGTTTCCTTTTCTTGGAGGAGTGAGTCTTGGTTTTGCTTTGGATAGCATGATCCATGCATTCTTGCAGGTGCTCATAGAGTGCCTTTGTAAGGGATTCAGCAGCTTGGACAGCGTTGTCCTTTAGCATGGGGGCTGTAAACCTTTCCACCTCGGTCTTAAGTAACGTGAAGTTTGTTTTCGAAAAGTTTTTCACAGTGGTTTCTTGATTGGGGGTGGGGGCATAATGTGGATATCCAGAGTGATTAGTCTATGGTCTGATCTAACCAGCAAGGGGTTGACCACCGGTGTAGAATACCGGTCGCCCATGTTGGTGATGATCAGGTCCAATATGTTGTCACCTCTGGTGGGGGTGTTGACCAGTTGATCCAGGGCGTTTGAGTTTATAAATTCTAGGAAGTGTTGGGCAAGGGAGTTAGTGCTTGAGTAGTTCTCCCAGTTAATGTTTGGGTAATTGAAATCACCCAATATTAGAGCATTTGGTAGGACCTTCATATTTTCCAGTGTCTCCAGAAATGCGGAATGGGGGTCCTGGGTCATGGTGGGTGATCTGCAGCAAGCTACAATTTGAATTGCAGTTTTGACCATTGTTAGTTGCACATGGATGATCTCTGAGGCATTGTGCTGCTCCACTAACCTGGAGGTGTGGGTATCTTTGATGAATATGGATACACCCTCGCCTTTTGTGTTTTGGTCCGGGTTCTGTGGCTGAAAAGTATGGTATGAGTTATAGCATGGTAGTGCTGGGGTGCTCTCTGGAGCCTTAAACCAGGTTTCTGTTACTGCACAGATGTTGATGTTCTCCATACTGAGGAGTGCCTCGAGTGCATGCATTTTGAGGTTTAGACTTCTGGCGTTGAGTAGCATTACCCTTAGGTTTTGGTTACTTGTGCTATTTATGGTGGTGGTTTTGTCATACAGGCTTGGGCTATGTGATCAGAGAGCCCTTCCATGTCTCTTTTCATGTAGTCCAGGGAGGTACGTCTCAGGTCATTCACACCAACATGGACAATGACAGAGTCATATTTGTACTTGTTCTGGAGTGACCCGAGTGCTTGTGTTATGTGGCACATCCTGGCACCCGACAGGCAGCTAATTGTAACCTTCTCCTTGTCCAGCCTAGCTAGTGGGACATCAGTGTGCCTGACTATAGAGTTGCCTATTACTAGTGTGTTGGGTATGTTATTTTGCCTTAAGGGCTGTGATTGTGTGGCACACTGATTATGTGAAGTATGTGTTTCATGGTTTCTGATGGGGTGTGGGAGGTTGCTTGGGTGTCTGCTTTGGAGGTCTCTGTTGCTTTTGCAGATTTTTATTTAGAGCCTCCAAGTATGTTTTCATGTATTTATGTGTGTTATTTGCTGGTGTTGGTTTAGTAGGTCTATGTGAGACTGGTGGTGTGCTGCAAGTATTTTCCTTCTACTCTTGACTGTCAGTTCCAGTCTTGGGTTGAGAAAGCTTTGCCTCCAGTTTGGCTGTATAATTGCATCTCTCGCATATATTAGTGTTTGGTGGTAGGAGGAGAGGGTTTTCTGTGTACATGAGGCAGTTGTAATATTGCCTCAAAATGCCCAGATTCACCAGTTGGGCTGGAGAGTACACCTGAAACTGCCCTTTGGACATGTCTGAATAGGTAAAGTGAGCTGTTTTACTGACTGGCCGGTAGGGACGTATAGAGACAGTATAGGGGGGTCTAGTGTTAGGGTTAATTAATGCTTGCTATGAATTTTGAGCAAGTGCTGGGCTGTGAAATGAATGGTTTTGAGTGCTTAAGTTGAAAGTTTGTCTAGTTCCAAGGGAAAATTTGAAGAGTACACTTTGTGGAGCCGGGAATAGTTTAACCCTAGCTAACCGGCTCGCAAAACTGAGCAAATGCGGTTTTTATAGCAGGGAAATGAAAGAGATAGAAATTAGCCCAAAATGGCCAATAAACTACTAACTTCTGGGCTGAAACCACTTCTTCAGGGACAGATAGGCTGCTCAATGCTCCCCTCTCTCACAGGTGAACAGAGAAACTTCCTTCTATCCAAGTAAGGTATGGGCAACACAGAAACTTGTAACACAGCCCTGAATCCAGCAATAACCTGAAAACTGGACTATACTAGTTCAGAAAGGTGGGAAACAAGTATATTTTTTGGTTTTGTTTTTTTTTTTTTTTTCAGAAAATAAAGCAGATACATTAAAAAAAAACAATTTAAATGCACAAAAATGGCTATCACACTATAGTGTGTAGCCTACAACAGTTAAACAACTTATTTAAACACAAAAAATGATGTAGTTCAAGTGCAGGCAGCAGATAAGTACAATGTGTAGCAGAAACAAGCTTTTTAAATCACAGAAATGCTAAAAAATTGGCGTTTTAGGCGGAATTAAAGATAGCAGAAAAATGATACTTAATCACTCCAAATTCTCTCCTTTGTCTCTCTGCTGCTGTAGAACTGTGCAGGACACTTGGCAGGCACTTGCTAAGCTGAATACAAGTGCAAAAAACTCACAAATGCCCAAAATGGCAAATAATCTACAAACTTCTGGGCGGCAGCAAATAGGCGCACAAATTTCAGAAAGAAACAGTTCAAATAAGCAGGCACAATAAGCACAATAAGCCTTTAACTAGAAATTCCCAGCTCAGAAGGGCAGGATTTAGCCTTTCCTCCCACAAGAGTGCAGACCACAAACCATCTTAATGTAAAATAACTGGCCTGAAGCCCAAGTGCTTAAACCAGAACTAATGCGCTTTTAGAATAACAGACACTGAGCCTTCAATCAGCAATTTCCAACTTAAAAGGATGTAAGCTACCTGTCCTGCCACAACAATGCAGTTCACAAACCTCAATAATCCTTGGGAGAAAATTCTCTCTCTTATTGAGACATTAAAAATGGACACAGTCTCTTCTGTAATAGAATAGAGATAAAAAGAATTACCTGACAATGTGTAACTTAAACATCTTCACAGATTGTTTTTCCTTTCTTTACTTAGGCCAGTTATAAATATTGTATATAGAATGTTATAACATTTTATTTATTTAGATAAATGTAATCATAATTATTGTTATTTCTGAAAAATAATAAAAACTTGTTTGATCATTTCTGTTTTTTCATTAACATTCAAAAGAATAGATAGCTTAAAGAAATTTACTAATCTCTTCCCAATATTTTTTAATGTTAATACAATCACATAGAATATGTGACCAGTCTGCCTCACATCTTAATGAACACCTCCAATATGTAACATTTTTGGATGAATTAATTTTAGCTATCTTATTGGGTGTATAAAATGCTCTAAAACAACTGGTCTGAAGCCCAAGTGCTTAAACCAAAAGGCTTAGAATAACAGTTACAATTTAATTAGGCTACTATCAAGCAGT
Source organism: Protopterus annectens (assembly GCF_019279795.1). Taxonomy (NCBI): domain Eukaryota; kingdom Metazoa; phylum Chordata; order Ceratodontiformes; family Protopteridae; genus Protopterus; species Protopterus annectens. The sequence continues at coordinate 1,016,230,785 of NC_056729.1, forward strand.
AATAACTGCAGCAGAATAATACAATTGAGTACTTATAAGAAGAAGCAAGTGGGAAGAAACACAATTACAGTAAGAGCAGATGAATAAAGTGCATTTTTTTATTCTAATTATTCCAATTCAGTTTAAAAGTTAATAGAACAAGTTCTGCATCAATGTGCATTTTATGAAAAATAAGAACTTTGAAACTCTAATTTCTGGCATTATTGGCTGATGGTAATCTTCAGTGATTTAGCAGACAGGGACTGGGCAAAAATGTGAGGCAGAATCAGGGACATTCTTCAAAAGTCTGAATGGCTGCACCCAAGATAGGTATGTGTGTGCATTGCAGTACTATAGCAGTGGTATAACTCAATTGTAACACAATGCATTATATCATGGTGAAGTACAAGTACACACACTTGCATGTATATATATATATATATATATATATATATATATATATATGTTCATAGATTAGTACTAGGCTAACTGCCCTTGCGAGTCATTTGAAGCCTAGCTAATTATCCCCTGTGAGATTCAAACCCTGTACCTTGTGTTTGGAATTGCTATTCCATTATAATATTTGATAGGGAATTGCTATTCTGTTATAATATTTGATAAACAGAGAGTGCAGCAGGTATAAATGCTAGTGTATATAATAGTGACAAGATGCCTTCTAGAAAAAGTGATACTGTTCTTTTTTTACTCAAACAAGTTTTTATTATTTTTCAGAAATAATAATTATGATTACATTTATCTAAATAAATAAAATATAACATTCTATATACAATATTTATAATTGGCCTAAGTAAAGAAAGGAAAAACAATCTGTGAAGATGTTTAAGTTACACATTGTCAAGTAATTCTTTTTATCTCTATTCTATTACAGAAGAGACTGTGTCCATTTTTAATGTCTCAATAAGAGAGATAATTTTCTCCCAAGGATTATTGGACCATGTTTTAGGAAAGATTCTAAATTCCTTGACTTTTATTTCCATCAGTGCTGCTTCTTTCATTAAATTCAGGAAATCTTCAATGGTGGGTTCAGAGGAGGATTTCCATTTTCTAGTGATGCACTTCCTAGTTACTGCTACCATAGTCCAAAGAGGATAAAGATCATGTTTGGTCATTTCTGTTTTTTCATTAAAATTCAAAAGAATAGATAGCTTAAAGAAATTTACTAATCTCTTCCCAATATTTTTAATGTTAGTACAATCACATAGAATATGTGACCAGTCTGCCTCACATCTTAATGAACACCTCCAACATGTAACATTTTTGGATGAATTAATTTTAGCTATCTTATTGGGTGTATAAAATGCTCTATGCATAAATTTCCATGTGAATATCTTCTATCTTCCAAACTTGTAAATTGGAGATTAATTTAATGGAGTATAATAGATTAGTTTTACTTTAAATTGATAAATTTATTGAATGACCTTTAGTAATGAAATTCCAATAATTTTGATTGGGTTTAACTTCATAATTAATTAGGATTTTATATAATTTTGATATTTAATTTGTCCAATTATAATTGTTATATATTACTTTGTGCATGTAAATTATGAGTTTAAGCTTAGATTTAAAGGATGAATTGTTAATTATTCTGCATAGATCTGGCGCATAAGATAGTATACTTTGAAGTACTAACCAGTCTGTATTTTATATATCATATGTATTTTTTATTTGTTATTTGTTGACTATCTAGCAACATCTGGTTCTTTATACAGTGCTGCCAGTAACTAAAGTTTTTTATTTCCCAATTAGTAAGGGTGCTTTTATGAATGTTATTAAAGACATTTTTTTATAGAGCTAAGGGGCATTAACAGCTCCAGCTATAGTTTTATATCTGAACTGGTGTTAGTAAAACTTCTAAATAAGTTGTAAATATAATTTGTATAGCTTAGATTAATAGGTTTTATTGCATTGTATTAAAAGTTGACACATGGTATATGACAAAGTTTATTATTTTGATCATTTAGTAATAGATTTTTTGATATTTTCTTTTCTTTTAGAAAGATGATAGTATGTAGAGCCTTCCAAGCAGACAAGAAGTTTGGATCTATCCAATTTATGACTATTTTGAAAATAGATGCTTTATTGTATGTCTCTAAATCCGGAAAATTAATCCCTCCCAGTTCCCAAGGTCTAATGTGATGTGAAAAGGCTATTCTACTCTTTTTTGGAAACCAGAGGAAGTTTAAAAGAATTTTATTTATCTTTTCTAAAAACTTTTTATTAGGAATCATGGGAATAGCTTGAGCTATGTAATTTATTTTTGGGAGTAATACCATCTTTATTAATTGCAATCTTTCCTCAAATTTTAAATATAATTTATTCCATTTTTCTGTTTGTGTTATTATAGTGTTTACAATATTATTGTAGTTTGTGGTTAAAGTTGTATCAATATTTTCACATAGAATAATCCCTAAATAATTTATAGAAGTAACCTATTTGCCAATTATATGATTTGTATTTAAGTGAATGTCATTTTTCTTGTTCAATAACATATAATTGGACTTAGATTTGCTAAAACGTAGGCCTGAGTTAAAATAAAATGTTTCAACTTGCTTGTCTAATTCATGTATAGATTCTTCTTAGACAATTAGGGTAAGGAGTATATCATCGGCAAAAAGCATGATTTTGGAGTTTAATTGACCATATATATCAATGCATTTTATTTTTGGATCACAACGTATTATTGATGCAAATAATTCTATTGCTAGAGCAAATAAAATGGAGGACGTAGGACAACCTTGTTTAGCACCTTTGGTTATTTCAATGGCTTCTGAAGTAAATGGACCAAGTTTTACATCAACAAGATTATTTTTATAAATATTTTTATCAATGTAATGAAATGAAGGAGAAATTCATAAATTTCTAAAACTTTGAAAAGATAATCGCATTTTAGTGTATCAAAGGCTTTTTCTATGTCTAGAGCAGCTATAAGGGCTTCTTGATTGTCTCTATTTAGAATGTCTATAAGGGCAAAATTATTTGAATGTTGTCATAGGTATGTCTATTGTAAATAAATCATGGGCCAGATTTACGAAAGCTTGCACAGAGTTGTAGAGTAGAGTAAGACGTCAGACAGCCAATATGTCTGCCGAGCGAGCCAGCAACAGCCGGCAGGGGCGTGCATGAGAGCTTCTAAAACTACTCTTGCACGGACAGCATCATGGTATGCAAATTACCTCATCTGCTGCTGAAAGCTATGCAAATGAGGTAAATTTGCAATCCAGGAAACACTAACCTGTCCGTGGAAGAGTAGTGTTATTTGCAGAAATGTACTCCATTGGTAATGGAGTACCGTTCTACAAATTGCTAAACGGAGCTATGACAGCTCCAAATAAAGGATGCATCTAGTTGAGGAAGCATGCCAATGGCCAAATATAAGGCCATTGGCATTTTTAAATGTTTAAAATTATTAAAATCTAATTTTTTTTCCCCGATCTCCAATGTTTAAGCATAGCGCAACGCTGTGCAAACGTGCGGTGCTTAAAAAAACAATAAAATTATTTCAAAATAGCCAGAAATAGGCATTTTCACTAAAAAGCTTATCCTGCCATGCAGGTGAATGGCAGGCTGAAGACAACATGGCCACTGAGTACTGGTTGCTAAGGGGGGGGGGGGCTCAGTGTGAGAGGTGTAACCAAGCATTAGTAGGCAATCGTATGCAAATGAGGATAAGGATAGTGAATCCCAATTTTCCCCAGCATGTGAGCCATGTCCCAAGAGTGTAAGTGTAGGAGTAGGTGAGTAGTAGAGTAGAAGATAGGTGACATCATGAGGGGGTATGTCAGAAAGTCTGTATGCTTATTGGAGCACAGTGTCCTGTGTTTGCCCTGAGTTGCTCAGGATTGCAAGAGGCGTGTCTACAGTTGTCCTTTTTGAAAACCAGAAACCAAAGGTGTACGCTGTGAAAATATCTGACATTTCTTGCAAACGGGCACACAGCATGTGCACTTGTGTGCGCCCCTTGTGTGCGCGTGTGTGCACGTGTTTGCACGGTGCTGCCCCGGACGGAAACAGAAAGGGAAAAGGAAGGAAAACAAGTAGTAGGAAGTTAACCAAGGAGAACTAACAGAGCTGCCAAGTGAAATATATCAGAATCAGCCAATTACACAGGCAGCAGACTAGCCCAGCCCAGCACTTTAAACTCTGAAAACAGCATTCTTCCCTGTTTTTTCCCAAGAACTCTGCAACACTGCAATATACAAAGAGGGAAAGCTTAAAAACTTTAAAAGTCAGACAAAATGTTAGGGGCTGCTCTTGCTATCATAAACCGGCATGTGCAAGGTGCTGAGGGTGGTGATGTTGTGAATGCTGCTGAACAACCCACAGTGAGGAGACGGAGAAGACTGTACAGACCCAGGATAACCTACCAGGGGCTAAATGAGCCGGAGGTAGTGGAGTGCTATAAGATGGACAGAGACCTCCTGCAGCAAATTGTTGAGCTGTGCCAGCCACGCCTCACACACAGAACCAACAGAGGGGAACCCATCCCAGTGGATACCAAGGTATGTGTTGGCCTAAGAATACTAGCTACAGGTACCTTCCAGAGACCAACTGGTGATATGATGGGGATTTCACAGGCATCAGCATCCAGGGTACTGCACCAGTTCCTGGATGCCATGTCAGCACTTGTCAGTGAGCACGTATATTTCCCCAATTCCCGTGAGGCATTGACCAGCAATATGCATCTTTTCCACCAAATTGCAGAATACCCTGAGGTAGTGGGTACAATAGACTGCACGCACATACACATCAAAGCACCACCCAGTGAGTGGGGAAGGGTCTACATCAACCGCAAGGGCTTCCCCTCCATCAACTGCCAGGTCGTGTGCGATGCCCAGTGCATAATAATGAATGTGTGTGCTGGCTGCCCTGGAAGCTATCACGATTCCCACATCTGGCATCTGACGCAGCTGTACCAGAGACTTGCCAGTGGGGACATCCCTGACGGTCACCTAGTGGGGGATGCTGCATACACACTGGAGCCGTGGCTGATGACACCCATCAGAAATGCACACACACCCGAACAAGAACTCCATAATGAGGCACACGCACAAACAAGAAACATTATTGAGCGTGTGTTTGAGATGCTCAAGTCACGGTTCCAGTGCCTGGACACATCTGGTGGAGCCTTGCAGTACTCACCAACTACATGTACCCAAATTGTCATGGTATGTGCCATGCTACACAATATGATCCTGCAAAAACAGCTGCAGCAGGAACAGCATGGGGCAGGGCCAAACAGGCCCCCACCATTGCCAAGTCCTGCACAGGCACAGCGTGACTCGGAGGAGGCACAATCTGAGCTTGCCCCAGTTTGCAGAATGAGGCATGCCCAGTATGCCCTGGCCTTGGCAAAGAGGCAACGCATAGCAAATACACTGACTCAGTAGGAACCCTGGAAATGACACCTCTCTCTGATTTGCACATACAGTAAAATGGATGCCTAACTTGACATTACCTGTTTTCAAACATGTATAGGGAGTGCACTATGTGCATCCAACACAGGCAGCCCTGAAGCACCACCTGAGGCATGAGTGCCCTATTTTAAGCAATATAAAGCACAGCTATGCACATTTTACCAGTATTGAGCATATTTAAATACAATTGGGCGTAGCTGCACACCGCTCTAACCAGCACAAAGTCGGGCAAGGTCAGGCAAAGTTGAGCAAAGTCGGGTAAACATGCTCACACCTGCTTTACTGTTCCTTAAGCAGTCTGGTCTGCCCAGCAGGAAAATAAAAAGCAGTGACAGGGCTCAAACTCAGGATACTGTGCACTATAGTCACAGTACTGAACCACTAAGCCATGACAGCATTTCACTGGCACAGGCACAACTTAACTCACCCACACATACCAGTTGGGGGGTCACATACCTAACAGTCAAAGCCAGCAGGACAAATGTAGACAAACGCAAACACATACAAATGCTGTATCACGCCCTCTGAAGAGGCATATGAGTAACCTCCCCCCAGGCCTATGCAGACAGATAACAGCAGGCCAGGCAGTGTGATGTGGGTTGGGTAGGCTATGAAGTCACAAACTAATATGCGTGTAATTGGATGCTAAGGTCTGTAGTGCAGTGGTATGCCTCAAGCCAGTACTATAGGCAACAGTACAGACTGAAATGGAGTACCTGACATAGCAGTGCAGGCCTAGCAAATGTGTATAAGTGTCAGGTGAACCCTTCATCCTATGTACACCCACTGTAACAATCAGGTGTGCCCCCCCGGGTAGAAATGTACAAATAGTAGCTGTCCCCACTGTATGTAGAATGACTCATGGAAGCCCTGCAGGCACACTGTGCTTCCTGTCAATGTACAACACAAAGGTGAGCCCTGAAGTAAAAAACAACTTGATTTTCACACACATATAGTATATATGCTCATACTGGGCATGCTCACACACAAACAAATTTAGCAAATTTCAGTCAGCAACATACTGAAAGGTCATACTGGGCATGCTCACACACTTAGGCCATGTCTGAGTACAGCAGTGGGCCACACATATCTGGAAGTTGCAGTTCTTACTCCAGACACTTGTCACTATTCACCAATCCTGCCTTGTGCACACACTGATATGAAAACAGACCAATATCATATATTGGACACCTGTCATAATCAAACTATGTACTCCAAGTACTTAAGTTGTTCAAAGAAAGTGAAAAACCAAAGAAGATCAATAATACTCCAATCAGTATCATCAAGAAACAATGAGCACTTCTAACATTATCCAAGCCATGGTCAAAGTGTCCATAGAGAACCATGAAGCTTTCTTTCGCTATGTTATAAATATCACTGTAAACCCATATATGTTCTGAGTCAGTGCAAACTGTAAATGAATACATGTACATGACTGACAATGCCAACATCTTGTCAGACAGGGTCATACATATTTACCCCCTTCTCACTGACAAAAGGGCCTATTATCATACCTGGAGATTATGAAAACCCAGAAATCACATATAGAATGGTTAAACAGCTCTTTCCAAACCTAAAAACACGGCGTGTATGGGATAACATGGTTTCCCTGGCTGTGTCATATGTGAACTCCAAAACAAACAGACCCTGCACCTGAACAGTCAGTTGAGACTCACCATCTGTACAGGATATGAAACTGTTGAATGGATTACAGCAACATTTGGCACACTCCACAAGTGTTGGTGCACAACAGACCATGGGTACTATTGTCTTATAAGCCTAATAAGCTTGATGTGCAAGTCCATGGAGTCCATCATTATGGAACTCATAAACAGAGTTATTGAGAGCCTACAAACACCCAACCCTACCCATTTTGGTTTGGTCAGGGGCAGATCATGGTTCCTAAACCTGCTAGACAGTTTTCAAGGCAGTCACCCAGGACATGCATCAATGAAATGCGTTACACACGGCCTACATAGACCTTGAAAAGCACTTTTCCAACATCCTACACACATGTTGTATCCACAAAATCAACAACCTGTGCATAAACACGTATGTCATCTTATGGATTGCCAACTGGGGCACAGATAGATCCCACAAGGTAAGAATTGTGGTCTCCTGTTCAAGCTGGTAACAACTGCTGTCCCTCATGGCTCAGTCCTGGAACCCCTCCTGTCTGGTGTATACTTTTCAGAAATGCAATCAAACATGAGGGCTATGTTTAGCAAGGTTTGTGGATGACTGCAAAAAGGTTGTCATAATTGATGTTTAGGACAACAGAGACATCCTTAAAAAGGGTCTCAGTCAGACAGATGTGGTGTCAAACTTATGGGCTCGAGCTACAGTCACACAAATACCACATAAGTGCCAACACCCTAAATATGGAGGTAATAATAAGGGATCTATGGACACATGTAGATAGTCATCACTACTTCCAGAAGCACATTTACAAAGTGGTTAGAAAATTATGCTATATGTTCCCACAAACTGCCAAGGTCTTTGCATGCAGGTCAAAGGAGGTTCACTCTACTCATCAGTCATCAGACCCATCATAGAGTACCACAACACACTTGCGATGAATCTGATTAGGCACCTTCAGCAGCTGGAAAGACCACTAACATACATCAACAAGAGCATTACTGGCCTCAAACAGTTGCCCTATGCAACAAGACTGAATTTAACTCAATCTGTACTCTGTTGCATACTGTCTACTCAGGTGATCTCTGCCCAACAGACAGGTCCATGTCAATGCAGAACGGATGTACATGTGCTATCTGAAGTAACCCCAAGCTCACTGTTCTACATGCTCTAGGGATATTATCATCACAACAATAAATAGAGCATGTTGGAAGGATACATTAATAACTCACAGACTTCCCTTTCTTTGGAACAGGCTCCCTCCCAACCTACATTAAGCTGAGTTCCTCGCTGACACTCTTCCAGAGGAGCCTTGATGAGTGTATGTGAAACTGAACTGTCACACCATGGATCACTTTATCAGCTCTACTACACAGAGGCCTAGGGAACTAACTCCATGGGTGGTGATAGCTGCACACTCTGGCCATACTAATATATGCCGTCAGGCAGATAGCCTATTACCTACCTATGTACCTATATATATGTAGGGGGAACACAGTATAATAAGCCAAAGATGGATGGGCAGAGATGTGTGTAAGAGGGTGAGCATGACAGGGAGCCATCCAGGACTGTCCCACCCAGCACACATCCCAATGGCATAAAAGACATGAGGTGCACATCTCACCCAGTGTACATAACAGCCACCAGTATCTGTAAGCATTACAGTGTATGTGGTCCATGTGCCTGCTGTACAACATGATGGTACAATGAAGTACACATCTACTATCTGTAGACATGTACCTGTCATATAGTCTACTGCATACATATGAACCTATCTTCAATAAGGCATATCTTAGTCTAGGCAAGTTGTGCAGCTTTCAACACCCCATCGGGTAGTCTCCCAAGCCCTCATTCTAATAGTTAGTACCCTAAGCTCCTTTCTAGTGGGGCTGCTGATGTGATGCCTGGTGTGAATTGTCTGTTTCCCCATCCACTTATCAAGGTTCCTGTTGAAGAGTGTCAGCGAGGGGCTCTGTCTGATGTACATTGGGACTCTGTTCCACAGTAAGGCAAGTGTCTGGGATGGTACTCTATCCCACCAGCATGCTGTATTCATTGTTGTGATGAGGTTCATATCCCTGGAGTGTGTAGGGTGACTCAGTTTTGTTATCTGTAGATGGAGCATGCTCAGCAGTTATGTGTTGGACATGGCTCTGTATGTTAGGCAGAGTGTACCTCTGAGTAGGCGGTATGCAATGAAGAACAGATTTAGTTTTACCAGTTGTGTTGCATAACACAACTGTTTGAGGCCAGTAATCCTCTTGGTGAGCTACCTCTGTAGTCTCTACAGCTCCCAGGATATGCGTAGTTGAGTACATCCAAAATGGTGCATTGTACTCAATGATGAGTCTGATGACTTAAGAGCAGAGGGCCACCGCTACCTCTTCGAATCCTGAGGCAAACCCTTTGCTGATTAGGTGAGCCACATAGGATTTCCCAATCACTTTGGCAACATGGTTGTCAAAGGAAAGATGACTATCTACTTGTGTCCCCAGATCCATTATTACCTTGTCAGTTTTAAGGGGGTAACACATATGTGGTAGTTTGTGTGTACTTTGTTTTCACCAAAGGGGATCACTATGCATTCCTCCACATTGAGCTCGAGGCCATGATTCTGACACCACACATCTGTCTCATAGAGTCCCTTCTGGAGAATATTTATGTCATCCGGGGAATCTGTTATGGCAAACACTTTACAGTTCCCAGCAAACTTAGTCAACCACAACCCTCCAGTGTTGGCATGTACATTTGCGAAGTCTATACTAAACAGGAGGGACCCCAGTGTAGAGGCTGACATGTAGCCAGTAACTCTTAGTTTGTGGAATCTATCTGTGAGCCAGTTTGCAATCCATCTTGTGATGTATGGATTCATGCCCAGGTTGGTGAGTTCATCTATGATACCTGACTGGGGAATGGTGTCAAAGGCTGTAATGAGGTATAGGTAGGCTGTGTTGAGCTTATTTCAATCATCTGTAGCCTGGGTAATGGTCTCAATGAAATTCACCCAGTTCAGGAGGTGTGATCTGCATATGATGAAGCCAAACTGGGTATGCTCAACTGTGTGAAGGTTCACAATCTCTTTATTGTTGACTTCCATTATGATTGGCTCCATTGCCTTAAAGAGCAGACTCGTCAGGCTCATACAGCATGAATGCCACAGGGTTTTTGTGGCCCCACTCCTGTGGAGTGTGAAGAATGTTGTTGTGCAACATTCTATGGGTACATATCCTGTACAGAGCATGTAGAGAGAGATGTAGGTATCCTGGATGAATATGGATACATCCCCACCCTATGTGCTATGATCCAGGTCCTGATGCTGGAAGGTATGGAATGAGTAGTATCCTGGTAGTGCTGGTGTGCTCTCTGGAGCCTTGAACTAGGTTTCTGTTACTGCACAGATATCAATATTCTCCATACTGAGATGTGCCTCGAGTGTGCATCTGGAGGCTGAGACTTCTGGCAATGAGTAGCATTTAGCTAACTTTGTGGTTATTTGTGTTGGCTATGGGGTTTATTTTGTCCTGAGTGACCACACCTGAAGTCAACGGCTCATTGGTCCCATCTGACCATAAATGAATTACTCTACATATCCACATTCTGGACCCACCCCCCATTGAGGAAACCATGTTAAAAAATGTCTCTAAAGCCATCTTCATGCTTTTTAAGACAGAAGTGCTGAAATTCAGGACACCCATGCAGATGGACAATACTGTTAAGACTACTGAATACTTCACAATTGCACTTTATAAGCACTTACATGAGTGTATGCATCGTGCTATCCCAAACAGAACCAAGATGCTATCCTCCAAGAAAAGGAAGCCAATCTGGTGGCCCCCTGCCATAAACAAACTGCTCAACAGAAGGAAGAAACTGTTGCAAAAGAGGGTAAAATCCCATGAGTTGAGGATCTCCCTGGTCAGCCTCAGAAAGAAGCCGCGATCCCTGATAAAATCCTCCAAAGCTAGTTACGAAAACAAAGTCGACACTGATTCTAAAGACAACCACAAAGCATTCTATAGCTTTGTCAAGAATCTCAATGATAACACTCAGATCTTCTCCATGTTACAGCACAATGGCACTAAATATACAGACCCAACTGATATTGCCAACAGCCTGGCAGATAGGATCAGTGCTAACGTTACGCCCCCTCTCACCCATGAAAGAGCACATCTCTATACTGGAAGAATGCTAAGTTGCTGTCATCATGGCCGCACAGGTAAAAACCACTCTCCAAAGCCAGGAACACAGCATCCATGGGACCAGATTACATCCCAGGATGCGTTCTACACAAACCACAGTACGAACTGGCACCACACCTACATACCATGTTCAATCATAGCTTCACCTCAGGTTTTGTACCTGATGAATGGTGCACAGTGACAGTTATCCCACTACACAAGGGGGAAGCCACCACGGACCCCGGGAACTAGCACCCCATTATCCTGATGAGCCTGGTCTGCAAGGCCAAGGAACATATCATCATGGAACTTATAAACAAGACATTTGTAATCTCCAAACTCTGGACCACAACCATTTTGGGTTTGTAAAAGGCAGATCATGTCTCCTAAACCTGATAGACTTCTTTGAAGCAGTCACAAAAGCCATAGACAAGGGTAAGGTGGTTCACACAGCCTATCTAGATCTTGCCATGGCTTTCGACACCATCCCCCACTCTGGAATTATGGATAAACCCACTAAACTAGGTATAAATCCCTATGTCACAAGATGGGCTGCCAACTGGCTGACTGACACAACCCACACAGTGAAAGTAGCAGACTCCAAGTCCGACTTCAAACCAGTGACAAGTGGAGTACCACAGGGTTCAGTCCTGGGTCCTGTTCTGTTTGTTATCTACTTCCCTGAAGTACAGGTTAACATGGAAGGTCTCTGGCTAATGACGTTCCCAGATGACTGCAAACTAGAAGCCATAATCCAGACTACCAATGATGTGGATATCCTACAAAAGGGTTTCACTGAGACAGATGCCTGGTGTCAAAGCCATGGCCTCAAGCTCAATGCCAAAAAGTGCATTGTTATCCCCTTTGGTAAAAACACTGTACCCATGAACTACAACATAGGTGGTAGTATACTTAACACCGAAAGTGTGATAAAATACCTTGGGACACCGGTGGACAGTAGACTCTCCTCTGATAATCACATCGCCACAGTAGTAAGGAAATCCTTCTACGTGGCACATCTCATCACAAAAGGTGTCTCATGCAGAATAAAAGAGGTCATTGTTCCCCTCTACTCATCACTCATTAGATCCATTATAGAGTACAATGCCCCTTTTGTTATGTACCTCAGAAGACATCTACAACAACTGGAAAGCCTGCAGAAATACCTCACAAGGAGGATTAGCAGCCTCAAATACATGCCATACACAGACCGTCTCAAAACACTACAGCTTTAGTCTGTCGCATATCACCTACAAAGAGTTGATCTCTGCTTAACATACAAAGCTATGTCAAACACAGAGCTGTTGGACATGCTCCACTTAAGGAAATCCCAATCCCTCCGAGTGTCGGCCCCAAAACCCAGACTGAAATACTAAAGGAGGGGGTGTATCCATTTTCATAAAGGATACCCACACCTCCAGGTTAGTGGCACAGCATGAGGCCTTGGAGACCATGCAAGTGCAACTAACATTGGGCAAAGCTGCTTATCAGATCGTAGCCTGCTATAGATCACATACCTTGTCTCAGGACCCTCACTCAGTATTCCTGAGAACACTGGGAAATATATAGGTCCTTCCAAACACCATGATATGAGGAGATTTCAACTACACAAACATTGACTGGGAGAATTACTCGAGTACAAAGTCCTTTGCCCAATGCTTCCTAGAGTTTATAAACTCAAACAGTCTGGAAAAGTTGGTTACCATGCCCACTAGAGGTGACAACATACTGGACTTGATCATCACCAACATGTGGGATCAGTGTTCCACACAAGAGGTAAACCCCTCGCTGGTAATATCAGATCATGAAGTAATCACACTGGACATCCACATCCCGACCCCCCCCCCCCAGTCAACAAAACCACTGTGAAAAACTTTTCAAAAGCAAACTTCACGCTTCTCAAGACTGAAGTGGAAAGTTTCAAAGCCCCCTTGCTACAGGATAATGCTATCCAATCTACAGAATCCTTTACAAGTGCATTCTATGAGCATCTACAGGGATGCATGGATTGAGCCATCCCAATTAAAACCAAGACTCACTCCTCCAAAAAGAAGAACCCAATCTGAGTGGTCCTTGCCCATAAATAAGCTATACAAAAGAAGGAGGAAACTAACACATGATAGAGCAAAATTCCAAAAAGGAAAGGCATCACTGATCATTATTAGCAAACAACTATGATCGCTCATAAAATAATCCAAGTCCAGTTTCTAAAGGAAAAATTGGCAAGGAATCTAAAGATAACCACAAAGCCTTCTTTAGCTATATCAAACATTTAGGTGGCAACTCTCAGATATGCTTTCACCTACTGCAAAATGGCAAAAAATACACTGAACCAACTGACTGCCAACATCTTGGTGGACAAGTTCAGTGCAAACTTCACCCCCCCCTCACCCCCAAAAGGGCCCGTGTCGATCCCAGTAGAATGCAGATCCCCAGACTTCATGGACATGCAGGTAAAAACAGCCCTCTCCAAAGTTAAGAACACAGCATCAATGGGACTGGATGGTGTCCCAGGCTGCATCTTACACGAGCTCCAAAAGGAACTAAACACTCACCTACATTCACTGTTCAGACTCAACCTTACCACAGGCTATGTACCCAAAGAATGGTGCACAGCAACAGTCATCCCACTCCACAAAGGTGGTGCCACAACAGAACCTGGGAACTATCGCCCTTTAAGCCTGACCAGCCTGGTCTGCAAAGCTATGGAGCAAATTATCATGTAACTCATAAACAGAGACATTGGGAACCTCCAGATACTGGACCCTACCCAATTTGGCTTTGTTAAAGGCAGATCCTACCTCCTAAATCTAGTTGATTTCTTTGAAACAGTTAACAAGGCCATAGATAAAGGGAAGGTAGTCCACACAGCCTACCTGGACCTCACTAAGGCCTTTGACACCATTCCCCACTCTGGCATCATAGACAAGCTTATCATCACGAGATGGGTGGCCAACTGGCTTACGGATAGAACACACATGGTCAGAGCTGCAGGTGCCATGTCCGACTCTAAACCAGTCACAAGTGGCATCCCACAGATCTCAGTCCTGGGACCCCTCCTGTTCAGTATATACATCTCTGAGGTACAGGCAAGCACGGGAGAACTATGGCTGACCAAGTTCCCAGATGACTGTAAACTGGGGGCCATAATTGACTCTCTGGCTGACACAGACATCCTCCAGAAAGGTCTTACAGAGACAGATACCTGGTGTCAAAACCATGGCCTCAAGCTGAATGGCAAAAAATGCATAGTCATCCCCTTTGGAAAAAACAAAGTGCCCACAAATTACCACATAGGTGGTAATCCACTAGGTAAGGAAAATGTAATTAGGGACCTGGGGATCCAGGTAGATAGTAACCTCTCCTTTGATAATCACATTGGCAAAGTGGTTAGTTATTCCTTCTATGTAGCCCACCTAATCATGCAAGGGTTCACCTCTAGATCAAGAAAGGTCATTTTGCCCCTCTACTCATCACTCATTAGGCCCATAATAGAGTGCAATGCCCCATTTGGTATGTACCTTAATTGGCACATGCAACAGCTGGTAGGACCACAGAAGTACTTCACCAAGAGGATCACGGGCCTCAAAGAGATGCCCTATGCAGCTCGACTAAAGAAACTCCAGCTCTACTCGGTTGCTTACTGCCTGCTCAGATGTGATCTAGGCCTGACGTATAAGGCCATGTCCAACCCGGAATTAATGGACATGCTCAACCTCAAGAAAAACAAATCTCTTAGAGCCACATGCTCCAGTGAATTAAACCTCAGCAAAGCAATAAACAGGACATGCTGGAGGGGTAGATTCCTGTCCCAGAGACTTCCGTCACTCTGGAATAGTATCCCAGTTGATGTTAGGCAGAGCCCCTTGCAGACTCTCTTCAAGAGGAATCTTGATGAGTGGATGGGAAATTGTAAATTTACCCCTGGGATCACTTCATTGGTCCTACTAGACAGAGGCCCAGGAAACTAATTTAAAAGGGAGGTGAAAGCCAACACATTCTGGCTAGGCTTATAAATGCCCTTGGGCAGATAGCCTAGTACCTACCTATGAACCTATGAAACTACACGCTCTAGGGACCTAAACCTTGTTACCACAGTAAACAGAACATGCCGGAGGGATAGATTCCTGTCCCACAGACTTCACATACTCCAGAATAAACTACCTATCTATATCAAACAAAGCTCCTCATTAGCACTCTTCAAGGAAACTCTTGATTTTTGGATGGGAAATAGGAAATTCACCCTGGGGATAACTTCTGTGTCTCTGCACGACAGTGGCACAGGAAAATAAATTTCTTGGGTGGCAAAAGCCAGGGTACCTTTTTGGCTGGCCTTGTATAGGCCCCAGGGCTGATAGCCTAGTACCTACCAATGAACCTATGAACCTTTGAGCCTTGCCTAAAAAAGGTAATATAGGGACAGCATGAGCCTTGGCCAGTATTCAGAAGCATAGGGGTGACAGGTGCAAACCATCTGTAGTGAAGAAACAAGGCCTGTCGATCATGTCATCACAGGCAGACAGAGACTGGATCCCCTTTGAATGACACCAGAAGCCCAGCCAATTGTTGAAGTTTATCATCTTTCTGTTATATTGCAGTATCATGTAGGTGAAGGTAAGATGCTACTCAAGGTTTGACCCTGTGTGTGCCAGCATGTGGTGCATCAACCCATATATGATATGGTCATAGCCTATGCATACAATACACTCACAATACACCTAGTATGATAAGCCTGCTGAGGTTAGCAAATGTGAAAAATAACCTTTGTACAAACTGTCAGCAAGTAATGTCTGTATTGCACCCTGTAACTCCATATTGCTTGCTGAAGTGTAAAGACGTACTTAGTTTGGATTAAGAACACCGCACTTGCCAACTGTGTGTGTCTCCCTGGGGAGAAGCAACCTTTTTGGAGACTACTCAAACACCTTAAAAGTGGTATACTCATCTTTGTCAAGTCTGATGATGTCACCATCCTGCAAATATACCCGTGGAAAGGTGGCACTCTAGTAATGTGTATAGTGCAGTGTGTAAATGTGTACTGATGTAATTAGGTAGGGGTTTGAATTCTGCACTTTCCAACTGTGGATGTGTGTCTCCCTGGATAGGAGCAACCTTTTTGGAGACTACTCAAACACCTTAAAAGTGGTATACTCATCTTTGTCAAGTCCAATGATGTCACCATCCTACAAATATACCTGTGGAAAGGTAAAATTTCAGTAATGTATAAAGCGTGTCATGTAAATGCGTACTGCTGCAAAATCATAATGTAGTTAGGTAGAGGTTTGAATCTTGTACTTGCCAACTGTGTATGTGTGCCCCCCTGGGGAAAGAGCAGCCTTCATGGAAACTACTCAAGCACCTTCAAAGTGGTGTACTCATCTTTGTCAAATCTGATGATGTTACCATCCTACAAATATACCTGTGGAAAGGTGAAATCCCACTCATGTGTATAGTGCGTCGTGTAAATGCATACTGCTGTAGTATCAGAATGTCATTAGATAGGTGTTTGAATCTTACACTTGCCAAGGGTGCATGTGTGTGGTCTCCCTGTGAAGGAGCAACCTTTTTGGAGACTACTGAAACACCTTAAAAGTGGTATACTCATCTTTGTCAAGTCCGATGATGTCACCATCCTATAAATATACCTTTGGAAAGGTGAAATTCTAGTAGTGTGTATAGCGCGTTGTGTAAGGGCATACTGGTGTAGTATCATAATGTAGTTAGTCAGGGGTTTGAATCCTGCACTTACCAGCAGTGTATCTCTCCCTGGGTATGAGCAACCTTTTTGGAGACTACTCAAACACCTTAAAAGTGGTATACTCATCTTTGTCAAGTCCGATGATGTCACCACCCTACAAATATACCTGTGAAAAGATGAAATCCCAGTAATGTGTATAGCATGGCGAGTAAATGTGTACTTCTCCATTATCATAATGTAGTTAGGAAGGGGTTTGAATCTGGCACTTGCAAAGTGTGTGTGTCTGTGCTCCAGGTGTGTGACACCGTTGGCCAATGTGGAGTGGGTTTTGATTTTATAGTGTATGACATATCACAATGACAACTGTATGTGCATTACACATGTAATGTAGCTGTGGGGCAAATCCATATACATACATGTGACCTCAAGTATTTCATAGGTGGGTACTCTGCTTTCTCCATGAATGCATCAGTTATCTTTGCCAGAGCATGCTGGTGCTTTCCAGACCTTAGGTCACTTCTGTATGCTTGTGACAACTTTAGCCACTGCAGTGATCCCTGGGCTATGGCTTCCATTTCACATCCACTCATCACGGTTTCGATTGAAGAGTATGAGTGAGGGTTTATGCTTGAGGTATATTTGAAACCTGTTCCAAAGCAAACAAAGTCGGCAAAGATGACTAATAGGTGTGCAACAACCTCAGTGGATCTGCATGCAAACCCTTTATTGCTTATGTGCTCCACAAAGGGATTTCCAAAACTCTTTGGTAATGTGATTATCAAAGGAGAGATGACTTAACACATGGCTCTACGTATACAATAGTACCTGTTCCACATTTTGGGGGCTACTACCCATGTGGTACTCTGGGGATACTTTTCTAAAAGTGGATAACTATGCTTTCTTAGGCTTATAGCTTTACAGCATGAGTTTGACACCAGGTATCTATCTGTATGATACCCTTTTGGAGGATGTGTGTGTCTTCTGGAGAATAAAGTATAGCCCACAGTATGCATTTTCATCAAACGTGGGCAGACATATCCCTACTGTGTTTGCTTGTACCTAAGAAAGCTATATGCCAAACAGGAGTGGTCACAGGACTGAGTGCAGGTGAATACCACTTGTTACTGGCATAGAATAGTACATGGAGGCTGCAAATGTTACTGTGTATCCTACATCTGTGCGTCAGTTGTCAAGCCATCATCTAACAATCGTTTATGGTCAGTCTGTTGAGGTTGTGTATAATACCAGTATGTGGGATGGGTATGATTTGCTGGTGAGCTATAGCTTGGCTGTGTTGACCTCCCCTCCCTCACCTATCGCCTTGTTGACTGGCTTGAAGTCTACTAGGTGTAGGAGCCATGATCTGGCCTTTAGAGAACCTAAGTGGGTATGGTGCAGTGTTTTCAGGTTCATAATGTCACTGTTAATGAGTTACATAATGCTGTGCTCCATAGCCTTCCAGATAACATTGATCTGGCTTATAAGGTGAGAGTTTCCAGGGCCTGTTGTAGTTCTACCCTTAATCAATTTATGTTAACATTTGCACTGGGTGTGACGAGGGTGGACAGGTTTAAGAATAAGTATATTAGAGGGTCAGGCCAGGTTTGAAGGTTAGTAGACCATGCCAGATAGGCAGGATTAAGTTGGTTTGTACATGATCTGAGGGAGGATGCAGAGTATATTGTGAAATAGATGCTAAGGATGAAGCCGCCAGGTAACAGGAAAAGAGGAATGCCTAAGTTGAGGTTTATGGCTGTGGCGAGAGAGGACATGCAGGTGGATGGTGTGACAGTGCAAGATGCAGAGGGCAGGAAGACATGGAAATGGATGATGTACTGTGGCGACCCCTAATGGGAGCATCTGAAAGGAGAAGAAGACGTTGTAGCTCAACCGTTGTGGACTGTGAACACCATTACCATACATCATTCTACATGTATGTAACCTGTACAGAGGCTCCATCTGGACAGAGCGTTTAGGTGAGTGGTGACTTCATATTTCAGCTTGTGTATGACACAGCCAGGGACACTGTCCAGTACCATTGCCACTGTGGTGTGGACCTTGTTAAAGAGATGTTTTAACTTGAGTGTCTGTGAATCATCAGGTATTATGTTCTGCAAGTCTGGAAATGTGGCCCTTGCATAGCGACAGGGTGGTGAAATCCGCATTCAAACTTTCTGACAAGGAATTGGTAATGTCAGTCAGATAAGTGTACTTTATGACCATTTACATTAACTGTGATCCAATCTGAGATTTCCCCTGTAGATTATGAACAACAGTAAAGACAGCTTTAGTGTTGTCTTTGGAATCGTTGCCATTTTGTATTTTAAAGCTTGCCTTGTATGTTTATTGAGGGATTGAATTTTCCAAATGATACTGACCAGAGAGATTATCCCTTCTTGGTATGTAACTCTTTTTTGGTATAACATCGCACCTTCTATTATATATTTAGTTTATGGCAGCGGTCCATGAGACTAATGCACTTTTACTGTATAAGTGAGAATTTCTTGTGTTTGTGATAGCACAGTCCATGCAACTCTGTAGATGAACAGTGTGCATTAATACAGGATTATGCAGCTGGGACACTGTTAACCTTAGTAATGCAAACCAATGACAGATAGGAACAACAGCATCACCCACAGCACAGTGTCAACCCGTGTCATACACACACATGTGTACACAAGTTCCAAAACGTGTGTAGTACAATGCATAATGGCCACCAATAGAAACTATGGAGTGTTAACACTGGCCAATACAGGGCATGTCACCCTGCCCATGTGTCCAATATACACGTACATGCAGACAGTGCACCTCCATCATGTTTACAAATGTACACCTGCAAACCTGTGCTACACACACCCCACATTTACTGTCCACTGTATAACACATGCTGACATAACTACACACATCAGCCAAGTGGCGCATGGGCAAACAAAACACAATTGGAATAAACACTGGTGGAAACAATACAACATTGCTAATTACAGCTTTAATGCATCATGCCTGCTCAGCTACACCTTCAAGGATATCATTACACTTTACTGCTGACAACATGCTACACATTCAACCATTGCTATACTTTATCAAAGTCACCCTGTGCATCAGCACCATGTTATCCTGTTCCTGCATCAATGTTACAGATGACAGGACATGGCACAGGTTTCATCATATGCACAGGGTGTGTTGTTGGTTTGCCAGAGGCCTACACTGAGCCATACAATTGACATGTGTGTGTGAGTATTTGTGTGAGGGCCATGAGTACTGTTATGGGCCAATGTTGATGTAATGTGTGCGGGTATGTGTTTGCCTTGGGTTTCTGGTTTATGTGTGTGTGTCTGTATGCACACAGTTCCACCATGTGGCTGCCATATACGGGGATTTGTGGGACAGCTATAGACTGTACCTGGCAGGCTTTACACATCATTGTCTCTGGCCATGGATACGGAACCTGTGCCTGGTATGGGGTGCTACAGACAGTATCAGGTACTAATCCAGACTGGGTACTATCCTCAGAGGTTGACATATGTCAACTGGATCCAGGTCCCTGCTGGGATGGCCAGAGCCATGTGCACATGGTCTTCTAGGATGGTCTATGGACAGCCCCCCCAACATTGCTGGGGCTGGTACTGGCACTACGGGAGTGGCTGTGACTTGCTGGATGTTCACGGCGACCTCCAGCTGCTGATGTTGTTGGCATACATCCACATCGAAGTCTCAACTGTCCCGCACTGTCCTGACACATGGACATGACATTGTGTAGGACATCCAATGTCTCACTCCAACATCTATCAATGACCTCAGTGTAATTACGTATGGTACCTGCAAGGTCACTGATACTGTCATTTACAGAGATGTTATGAGCCCTCTGTGCCTTTAGTCCCTGTCTGGTGTACCGCTCCATTCGTGCCTGTGCCTCCATGACAGCCTGGAACATGCGTGTGGTTGAAAGAGTTGTGGTAAGTCTGCCAGGGGCATGATGACCAGCAGTGCTCTGATGAGAACCCCTGGGCATCTGCTTATGTGGTACCATTCCAGACATCTGGCTATGGCTGCTGTGTCCTGATACATGTGCCATAGATACCACACTGTTCTGGCCAGTGCCAACCGTACACTGTCCCTCAGCTAAGGGCAACGGTGATGATGGATGTACAGGCAGTATGACTGTGTGCATGGATGGGGTGGAGACTTGTGTACTGTCAACTGATGGCCCAACAACAGACCCTGACAAACCTGCCTGTGCCTCAACACACTTATCCTCATGATCACTGTCTGTCTCAGTGACATCAGGTTCCCTGCTGTACTGAACCAGCTCCACCTCAGCACCTGTGAGAGGAAAACCAGAGACACACTTTAAGACCTGAACATGATGTCAGACCACATGCACACATGCACATGCAACACTTGCACACATGTGCACATGAATACATGCACACATGAACACATGCACATGCACACATGCACATGTACACATGTGCACATGCACATGCACACATGCACACATGTACACATGTACATTCACACATGCACATGCACATGCACACATGCACACATGCACATGTGCACATGCACACATGCACACACAAATATACTCCTCCCTAAAGAAGACACACACACACACACACACAGACACACACACACACACACACACACAGCAATCTCAGAACATACACAATAGCAGGTGATGGTGGGGTACAGTATCACAAGCAAAACAGTCATATCACACATGTCAGCATGCAGGACATGTGTTGCTCAACAGCATGCAGTGCAAGTGTAGACAGTCCCTGTTACTAACACTATACATGGCTTTGATGCATGTGTTTTGTTATTAGGTGATTGGCCTCCCCCTGGAATGCAATGCATACATGGACACAACATTGCTGTGCAAGTATTCAAAACTCTGTAATGTACTGTGCACCATAACTCGCAGGTCTACATACCATGGCTGGATGTGTATCTGTGTGTCAGATAGGTATCCAATGCTGATTACAACCTCTGTGTCTTTAGCAAATAATTGTGGACACAGTTTTAGCACATGCATGATGAGTATTCACACAACATCATCAGTGGTGCATGTATAATTGATGGAATACCATTCGTCCACATACCCAATGTACAGTAGTTATGGTGAGTGTAGATCATATTGTGGACATGCCAGTGTCATCCATGACATGGCATGCTAAAACACAACTGCATATTTAAACATCATACATAACCAATGTGTGTCATATGACCTAGCCACTCAATAGCATCACAAGACATATATGTGTCAGTTGTGCAAATGGTGACTGGTATGCATATTGTTTAGAGGTGCATATGTTTGCACACACAGAACATTGTGGTGTATAGCAATGAAAGCTATGTGTAGTACTGTGGTTACAATAACTGAATGGGATATAGTACCATAGGCCATCACCATGAAGCATCATGTGGTCAATCAAGGTTACAAATGTTTCCTAAACCAGCACTAATCATGCTGTACTGGAACTGTACTACCTTGGCTACATTCACCATTTCACAACAAGTTGTTACATGGGTTTGTAAGGAGGCCAATAAGGAGCATTCCCTGACATGAATGTGTAGTGTGTTGCAGAGTGTTTAAATGCCCCATGATAGGCCTCTATCCCTCAGGTATATTATGTGTAATGTGTGGATGAGATTTTGGATACTGGAGTGTGTCTTTGCAGAGGGTTTGTGAATCCTTTATGTGTAGCATGTTAAAATGCTCTGTGTATGACATAGCTGTGTATGTTATGTGCGTGTTGAGTATCAACTTTGCCTATCCAATGGTCACTACAGTGTAGCCACATTTGTTTGAGATGATCTGGGTATTGCATGTGTTTGAGGCAGCTAATCACATTAATGGGATGTGCGTGATCTTACACCAAACATGCACAGCATGCATTATGGGTAGGTGTATTACATGTGTACATGGCCTACACCTTAACTATGATGTGCACTTTTTATTTACAATAATAAATGTAGAACACACTCACCAGCATCTGTCCGCTGCCTTGATGTCACCCCAGAGGGACCTACATAGAGATGAAACAGTTTGTCAGTGGCCACAACTGTGGCATTGCTACTGTGTATTTGCAATCTTACAGTAGAACAACAGTTTACATTCACAGGCCTACAGATTATGTTAAAAATTATCAGTATTGCACAACAACAGGCTCCACATCTTCTAACTACCCATTCCACATCTCACACATGCATGATCTACCAGTACAGATAACAGTAGTCTACAGATATGCCATGTTACCTGCATGCTCCATGTGTGGTTGCTGGGTGGCTCCAACCTCCATCATGGTGTATGTCTGCTGCTGTTGTTGCTGGGCAGGTGCCACAAGGCTCAGGAGCAGCTCCTCTACTCTGGTGAGGGGGGGATGGATAGTAACACCACCTCCTGTTGCAAGCTGTTGTCTCAGCACATCAGAAGCACACTGACAGACATGTCTGAGTAGATCACTGCAGTGGTGGTGTACCTGCTCATATGTCCGGTTATGCAGGCCTACCTCATTTACCCTCCAGACAACATCTTGTCACATTGCAGTACACTCCTGCTGGTTCTGGATGGTTTGTGAGAACATTAGACTGTAGTGCTGAATCATACAGCTAGTAATGATCTCATCTTCAGCACTAGTGTAGCTGGGATTTCTGTGATGTGCCATGATCCCTGGAAGACATAAATACAAAAAATATGTCTGAGCAAGTCATATGGCACATTTAACATTATACAGTACAGATATCACTGAACTGCCATATATAGCAACCTATTAGCTAACTGAGAGTGAAACACTTTAACTACCACTTATCACTGCTCACCCCACAACTGCTTGAAAGTGCCTGGCTCACTCTATCTAATGAACCATGTTCTGCAAAGCAACAAAATAAAATCACTATATAAGACTATACAAGAGTACCTGGCACACTGTATGCGACACGATGCACCACCTAGCCACAGCAGATATGCATCAAGCTGATGTGTAAAGAAATATATCATCCATCACAATGAGTGTAAGGTCCAGAAAATGTATTACTATTATACCACACAACTTGTTAATGGCAAACCCGTGGCCAAAATATGTGCACAACTGAGAATATAGGTTGCATACTGCTGTAGTCCACTATAAATGTTGCTAGATATACAGTTATATGTTTTACCACACATATGACAGAGGACATGTTACAGACATACCCACACACACACACATCAGACATAATTACAGGACACAAAGGTATGGCAACCCAGATAAGCTTTACATGTGTACTATACAGTACTGTGTGTCAGTACTTACAAAACATTAATCTTGGGGAATGTAATCTGTGATGAATACAGGGACCACACAAAACAGTGGATGCAAGCAATGTGGACATACACCATACATTGCTGTACAGGCCCAGAGCTTCAAGTAGTACTACAGTACACACAGAATTTGGATTCAACATCAGTACCAATCAATAATCATAAATGTAGTGCTTTAGCCTCCAATAACACGCCCCAGTTAAAACCAAGGGAATTAATCACACTGTATGCCATAGCACTTTTTCTGCCTAGCAACAGAATACACAGCTGTTGCTGGGATCAAAGCAAGGACCCATAATACCATGACATAAACAGTTTCCCACTAAGCTATCCCACAAATACATATCTTTGACATATTCACAAACACATTGACCATCACAGTCAGTCAACAGTACAGAGAATCTATTGCAACAAGTAGATGTAGGTGTGTATGAGTATATATGACTCTCTCTCTCTCTCTCTCTATATATATATATATATATGTATATATATATATATATATATATATATATATATATATATGTAATGTAATAATATCGCACAGTCTTGTGATAAATGCATTGAAAGTGTTCACAGCCCAGGTAGCTTTAGCAGGCCTCACTGGCTTCAACATTGCAAACTGAACAAACCATCCACACTGTTTAACCACCACATGTCATATACCAGCACTGTATGCTGTCTTGTTCGTCACACACTAAAACCTACATACAAATATGCACATACTAACCTTCACCAACATATATATCTCCCCCCTTCACAAACAGTTGCAATATGTCCCCTGCTCTATGCACATATACAGATGTGAACATATATGACACATATATATTTCTCCATATGTGTGTGGCATACACACACAAGGTCCACACTGTTGTAAGTCCCTGGACCTCACAGCTGAACTGTTGGGCCTTGCTACAACACAAACAGGTGTCACATGTGAACACACACTAACATTAAAGGGGGTATATATAGCTACAAATGCTAGATAAGCATACTAGACTGCTACAGCAGTTACCAATGCTAAGCTACACATTAATATGACTATCATGCATGTGTTTCTCTGTCACACCCATGTTTATATAATGGCAGCACTAACCCCCCCCAACAGCCATTGGCCACACTACTGTACAGAACACAGATAACATGGATCAGAGTTTTGACATTTAATGCTGAGCTACACATTTCACAGGTATGTCCCACTGCCCACAGGTACACACTGTATTGTCCATAGCAGTAGTTAAGCAGGACATATGTGCATAGATAAGTACTGCTGCCACATAGGAATGGTTCACATTATGTAGACTACTCTTCAAAAACATCTACTACATGCCAGTAAATACATATGTGTCACATACTTTTCCTTTGTATGATTTAGTATTATTTCTTTTTCTTTTTCCTTTTCTCTGTCTCTCTCTCTCTCTCTGTCAGTCTCTGCAATAGAGTGATTGAGTTTGTTGGCAGCGATTGCAGCCTGCATTTGTAGGTATTTGCACATGAGCATGTGATGGCCTCTGCACCAATTAGTGGCCACCATTTGCTAATTGCATACAGCCGGCTGTGTAGTAATTGCAGTAATCACTGCCATAGCAACCCAGTACTATAAATTGCTAACTCAGGTAGGCGTGGTCCTTTCAGCTTTCCAAGATGGAAATCATCCTTGTTTGCTGTGAACATCATTGTTTAAGACAGAAGGTTGGTATAGTTCTTATATCAGAAGCCAGGGGTGTAGCCAGTGGTTTTACATTTTGTATTCAGACCTAAATGTTGCTGCTTTCAGTGCACACTTGTCAGTGTAGAAATGTACTCACCCATCAAAATGCTAACACAAGATACATGGGAGGATGTACTTTCTTTTCAAATTTTACAATTAACTGCCATACAAAGCTAGTTATTGAGATGTATTCCTTTGGCACAAGAATTGTTTGAGAACTGCTATACTGTGAATATTCATTTACACAGTTCTAAACAGTTTGTGCTTTTTTAGTGTTGACATTAGCACAAGCTGCTCAAGAAAACTGGGCACATTTCAGTACTGTGAGTATGCTTACCTACATCCTTGGTAGACCCTGCACACACAGGTATATTCTACATTTGGGTAGGGGTGCAGAAGTACAGAGAGCGTACGTATTATTGTGTGAATTTTATCTTGCTGGACTTACAGGGTTGCTGTGTACATGTTAGTTTATCAAGGCAAGTAGTCTATCTGCGTAACTCCCAACTGTGGACCTATCCACATGGTAGCCGGAGATTAGCCTGTTATTCTTTGTCTGTGCACCACACAGGTCTTTTCAGCACTGGAACAATGGCATTGTTACAGTTGTTTGCTACCAGTACATGGCTACATCCTTTTGTATTTCAGTGTTGTATTCCTACATAAGGGTATGCTTCCGGAACTCCTTCCAAAGCTATTTGCACAGTGTGTAACAGCAGAAAGGCTGCTATGCCTCTGTGTTTCTGTCTCTGCCAGACCTCTCAAAAACTCAGGTACATATTTGAACAGACACAGGGAAAAGTAGAGAAAAAGTCAAGGACACTTTTAAAATATTAATGCCATTAAGCTGAAAATTTGAGAGAACCAGAGCATATGGATTAATACACCTTTTCTGAAGTAAAAGAAGTGTCTAACTCTTAATTATTGTCATTACTTATTACGTGTAATTCACCACCTTTCTAGCCAAAGTCAGTAGTTTTCGGAGGGATTCAGAGGGACAGAGCTAAATTTTGTTTCAAAATCAGGGACATCCCTGAAAATTAGGGGCAGTTGGGAGGTATGGCCTCTGCTCTAAACAGATATGCCAGTGTTTGTCCTGCTGTGATACTGTGTGGGGTTTGTAAAGTGATGGTATAACATTATTTCCTGCTAGAATGGCTGCTTCTGTTATCACAGTCATGTAATGTAATCCCACAACAACTGTTGGTAAAGATCCACCGAAGAAGTTGTGTGGTATGACATTCCTATTTTTCCTTTACATTCTCTCATTCTGATACATGATATATTTATTTCAGCACTACCTTGGATATTTACCGTGGCTTAGTGGTACTTCATGCAGTGTAGTGGGTACAAGGTCCCAAGTTTGAGACTGACAGAGGTGTTTTATTTTGCTGCTGAGCAGAACAAGGGCCCTCACATACAGAGTGACTAAGGCACTTTTAAGCAGTTGTAAGTGGATTTGCATGGGTTTGAACGATGCTTAGCAATGCTTAGCTAAGCGCAAACGTGCTCACTCATGCAAACCCACTAACTACTGCTTAATAGTGCTTACTCTCGCTAACCCCCGCGCTCATTTCTTTGAAAGAAAAGAAAATGGGGAGATAGGAAAGTGGTGAAAAAGGGGCACAAAGAGGGAAAGACAGTAGGGAAAATAGCTCAGGATGTGCAGGACGGGTATAGGGAAAGTCCATAGCTTCCCATTTCTTTAACACCAACAGCTGTGCATGTGGAATTAATTTGGAGACAAATATGAAACCTTCAACCCCTGAGAGAGGGGTGAGGACAACAAAGTATGTTGTAATGCCAATTAAATTACATTTTATGTGTCCAGGGGACATGTGTGCAAAATGGGCAGCTATATATGGGGCGTAATTTTTTTTTTGGGAGCAGATTACCCTTTTTTTTCAGGTGAGAGTGGAATGTGGGGTAGGGGAAGTAGGTATATTTGGGGGGTAGGTTGGGAAGGTAAACAGACAAGACAAACAAGACGCATACAGGGGCGGAATATGACACATGTGATGGGTGAACACCATTGACGGGGAGGGATGTTTGGAAATCGCAAGCCCATGAGCCCACAGATGGCAACAGTGGAACTGAGATCCCCATCCATGGGCAGTCACCACTGCACCTTCACAGCCCAGAGGGTGGCTGTGCTGGAGGCTGTGTAGGAGGGGCAGGCTGACCCGGGAGTTGCGCCACTTGTGCCTCAAGCTGGCATAGAGGTTCTGCAACAGAACACTCAATCTCTCTACACACCACAGCCCGGACTGTTCGAAGGGTGATAGGTGGCCCTCCTGCACTCACGCTTGCATGGGGGAGTGAGCCCCATCCCCTGCAGCGCTTCCACCTGAAGGTGGCTCAGGGCTAACAGAGGAGGAGGTCCCAGGCTGGGCACCGAACCTGCTGGTGCCAGGTGCCATGGCCAGCTGAGGTGGGACAGGTGGGTCCGCTGGGACCGGCCTTCCCATACGAACTATGTTTTGGAGAATTTAATAAAGGTATGGGTTAGTAACAGTCCACAGCATTCCCAGTTAGTTATAACAGCATGCAGAAGTAACCCAACACACCAGAGTTTCAACAGTTGAAAAGCAAGCATAACACATGCATATATAGAACAATAGTGGACATTACAACAACATGCAGGTTTAATTGATGGCAACAGGCCACCAATATTGTGGTATTTGAACAGGGCACATGCATAGAAATGAATGAAGATATTTATAAACCAATTGGACATATGTCCCAACAAATGTTTTGAGATTAGACATACCCATTGAGGTGTAGAATTGCATTTTTTATTCACATACAGTAGGGTGGAAAAGATAGCTCAATTAGCAACTTATATATCCTTCTAGTTTACACTACATTCCTATTAACTGCAGTTATATGTCCCTTACATGTATTATTACACTACCCAATGTCCTTCTATTGTGCAATTGCATTTTGCTAGATCATTATATACATGAGCTGTATCTGGCATACAAACAGTCTAGGATGCAGATGTTACTGCTACATATTTTGAGAGTTGCTCACACATACTACTGCTGTGATGGTACACTGACAGCTCTACTTTCATATAATTATGTAGATATGTTCAGGTGAAATGATCAGTTATATGTTAACAGCTCCCTACATTTCTGGCAGCACACTGACATTTCTGGGGAACACAATACCAAGCTACTCATGTGCCAGATTAACCTGTACATGCTGGGCATGAACCAACAGTTAAGGGCTGTAAATATGCATGAAAGCTACTGGCACTCCCTTCATCCACTTTATATGGGCCTACCCAAGTGTGTGTTAACTAACACTGCTTAATACAACAGTACTATTTCTAAAATGCAACAGTACAACAACATATCAAAGAAAATCACACAGACGCACTCTAGGAATTATACCTTTATTAAAGAATTATTACACCTTTATTTATTGGGTTAAAACACTTTTTTGAAGGCTCTCTCATTTTTTTATATAACAGTACATACAGAATAATTATTAAAGAATTATTATACCTTTATTTATTGGGTTAAAACACTTTTTTGAAGGCTCTCTCATTTATTTTATATAACAGTACATGCAGAATAATTACTAACCTGCCTGGTGACGCAGCCTTTGCAGCCTATCTTCATGGGCTTGCTGATTCATAGCCCGGACACCTGCAGCTGTGAAGTAAATGCAGTGATAATGAGACATACCTATCCATAGTATAGACAAGAATAGAAATTCTTAAATACTTAATACAATGGCTACTTACTCAGTACTGGGGCATTTGCCATCCCATCGGCCTCCTGGATCCACTGGTCCAGTTGTTCCTCCTTGCATCGCTTCAGGTCAGAGTAATGGTGTCTGACCTGCTCACCAGTCCGAGGAATGCCAGTGGCACTGGTGAGATCATGAGCTAGACAGTTCCAGGCCTCTGTTTTGTATTGGGTGCCCTGGTACTGGCCCTGCAGGAGTCTTTCCTCATGATTGTGGACAAGGAGCCAAACCATTACTTTGGTCTCCTAAATGCCCCAACGTTGCACTCGAAATCGAGTGCCTTCTTCAACCCTGGCCACACTGACTGCAGAAGGGAGCTACAACCAGTTATGTCATGTATTCCCATCTGTGGAGCTTAAATATGCCTCATTTCCCACACTTATTTGTGATTGGCCAGTTTGGAAAAAACTCAGCTGTAGACACACCTGCTTAGCTGATGCTAGCAATGTTTAATATTCCTTTGATAGATATGTGAATGTTGAAAGTGTGTGGTTATGAAATGCTGTCATGGCTTAGTGGTTATGTACTGTGCCTATAGTGCACAGTATCCTGAGTTCGAGCCCTGTCACTGTTTTTTATTTTTCTACTGGCCAGACCTCAATGGCTAAAGTACAATGAAGGAGGAGTGGCCGTGTTTAGCTGACTTTGCTCAACTTTGCCCGACATTGCTCAGCATTGCCCAACATTGCCTGACGTTGCCTGATGTTGCGCTGGTTAGCGTGATGCACAGCTATATGCAAACATGTTCTGTTTGCGCTAGTTTGTGCGATGTGCACCTCCACGCAAAGACATTGCCCTAGTTAATGCAGTGCTCAGCTATGAGCAATTAAATATAAATATGCTCAGTACTGGTAAAATGTGCTTAGCAGTGCTTTACATTGCTTAAAATAATTTACTCGTGCATCAGTATGCATAACCTTTTCACCTTCCCATATATATGTATATATATATATATATATATATATATATATATATATATATATATATAAATTTGTTCACTACTACATATAACATTTCAATGCTTTTTACAAATCTTTAAATAATACATGTCAGGAAATATTTTTGTATACAGCTTTCCAACAAAAAATGAAAAGTGTAGTGGTGGGACTCAAACCGGGAATGTCTCTACTTTGTGCAAAGGCTCTAACCACTACGCTATTGCTATTTCGCATAATTTGCATATCTTTTTCTTATTATCGTCTTCGGTGTCTAAACTGCTAACTGTAGCTAAGCAATGGGCAAACCCACGCAAACACGCGCAAATACGGGCAGCTATATTGGAAATGAAAAAAATATATTTTACTTTTTATATTTGTACGGGGTTTACTATATGAGGGAGTTTAGTGTTAGAATGTACACATGTGAGTGGACTCGCTCATGTAACTAGACATTTCCCATGTTTCAAACTTGCTGGGGCATGGATTTTTGGACTGATCGGCAGTCCGACATGCCCCCTACACTCGTCCACGCTCCATGTTAGTTTTAGAGTTGAGGCAGCACGCCCTCATTAATATGCATGGCGCACTGCCATCTTACTCTTAGACTAGCTCTTCCATGTAAGACTAATTTAGTCTTATACGGAAGATTAGTGAATCCTGGGGCATGTCTGATCTTCATTTATGATGTGTATTAGAGATTTTTTAATTCTATTAACTAAAATAGACATGACATTTTTGTAATAGGTTCATAGGTTCATAGGTTTATACTAGGCTATCTGCCCTGGAGCATTTACAAGCCTAGCCAGAGTGTGTTTGGCTTTTGCCACCCTTTTAGATCGGTTTACTGTGCCTCTGTAGAGTAGGTCACTGAAGATAGCCCTTTTAAGGTTAGTTTACTGTGCCCCTGTCTAGCAGGGACACAGAAGAGATCCCAGGGGTGAACTTACAATCTCCAATCCACTCATCAAGATTTCTCTTGAAGAGGGTCAGTGAGGGGCTCTGCCTAACATGGACTGGGATTCTGTTCCAGAGTGAGGGCATCCTCTGGGATATGAATCTGTCCCTCCAGCATTTCCTATTTATTTCTGTGCTGAGGTTTAAGTCCCTGGAGCATGTAGCTCTAAGGGATTTGGATTTCCTGAGGTGGAGCATGTCCATTAATTCTGGGTTGGACATTGCTTTATACGTCAGGCATAGATCACCTCTGAGTAGGCGGTAAGCAACTGAGTAGAGCTGGAGTTTCTTTAGCCGAACTGCATAGGACATCTGTTTGAGTCCCTTGATCCTCTTGGTGAGGTACGTTTGGGGCCTCTCCAGTTGCTGCAGGTGTCGGGTAAGGTACATCCCAAATGGGGCATTGTATTCAATTATGGGCCTGATGAGTGATGAGTAGAGGGGCACAATGGCCTCTCTTGTTCTAGATGTGAACCCTTTCGTGATAAGGTGGGCTATATAGAAGGTCTTTCTAACCACTCTGGCAACGTGAGTGTCAAAAGAGAGGTTTCTATCTACTTGGGTCCCCAAATCCCTAATTACGTCTTCCGTACTTAATGGATTACCACCTATGTGGTAATTTGTGGGCACTTTGTTTTTCCCAAAGGGGATGACTATGCACTTTTTGGCATTTAGCTTAAAGCCATGGCTCTGGCACCAGTTATCCATCTCTGTGAGACCCTTTTGGAGGATGCTTGTGTCAGCCAGAGAGTCAATTATGGCACCCAGCTTGCAGTCATCTGCCAACTTGGTCAACCATAGTCCTCCCGTATTAGCCTGTACCTCAGAGAAGTATATACCGAACAAAAGAGGTCCCAGGACTGCGCCTTGTGGGACGCCACTTGTAACTGGTTTAGAGTCTGACATGGCACCTGCAATACTGACCATGTGGGTTCTATCCCTGAGCCAGTTTGGACCCCATCTTGTGACATAGGGGTTGATATTTAAGCTGGTGAGCTTATTTATGATGCCCGAGTGTGTTATTGTGTCAAAGGCTTTTGCGAGGTCCAGGTAGGCTGTGTGGACTACCTTCCCTTCATCTATGGCCTTGGTGACTGTTTCAAAGAAGTCGACCAGGTTCAAGAGGCAGGATCTGCCCTTAACAAAGCCGAATTGGGTGAGATCCAGTGTCTGGAGGTTACCAATGTCCTTGTTTATGAGTTCCATGATGATACGCTCCATAGCTTTGCAGAGCAGACTAGTCAGGCTAGTTTCCTGGGGGTCCGTTGTGGCACCACCTTTGTGGAGCAGGACCACTGTTGCTGTATGCCATTCTTTGGGTACATATCCTGTAGCAAGGCTGAGATTGAACTGTGACTTTATGTGAGGGTTTAGTTCTTCTTGGAGCTCATGTAAGACGCAGCCTGGGACACCGTCTGGTCCCATTGATGCTGTGTTTTTTGCTTTGGAGAGGACAGCTCTCACCTGTGCATTTGTGATGTCAGGGAGGCTACATTCTGTTGGGATAGACATTTGGTCTTTTGGGGGGGAAGGGGGGAAAAGTTTTCACTGAACCTGTCTGCCAGGATGTTGGCAATGTCTGTGGGATTAGTGTATTTTTTGTCATTTTGTACTAACTCAGAGCATATCTGGGAGTTGCCCCCAGATTCCGGACATAACTAAAGAAGGTCTTGTGATTATCTTTAGTGTCTTGTGCAATTTTTCATTTGAAGCTGGCCTTAGAAAATGTTATGATTGATTGTAGTTTCTTGCTAGTACTGATCAGAGATGAATTCCTTTTTGGGATTTTGCTCTATCATATAGTAGCTTCCTCCTTCTGTTGTATAGCTTATTTGTGGCCGGGGTCTACCAGACTGGTCTCCTGTCTTTGGAGGAGTGAGTCTTGGTTTTATTTGGGATAGCATGATTCATGCATCCCTGTAGGTGTCCATAGAATGCATTTGTAAAGGATTCTGCTATTTGGGCAGTATTTTCCACTGGCCCGGTGGCTTTGAAGGATTCCACCTCAGTTTTGAGAAGTGTGAAATTTGCTTTTGAGAAATTTTTCACCGTGAGTTCCTTGGCTGGGGGTGGGGATGGGATATGGATGTCCAGTGAGATTAATTTATGGTCTGATCTTATCAATGAGGGACATACCTCTGATGTGGAACATAGAGTCCTCATGTTGGTGATGACCAGGTCCAATATGTTATCCCCTCTTGTAGGAGTGGTGACCAGTTGTTCCATAGCATTTGAGTTTATAAATTCTAGGAACCGTTTGGGCAAGGGTGCTGGGGCTTGAGTAGTTTTACCATTCAATGTTTGGGTAGTTGAAGTCACCCAATATTATTCTGTTTGGAGAGACCTTCATATTCTCCAGTGTTCTCAGGAAGGCCGAGTGGGGTTCCTGAGTTTGGGAGGGTGGTCTGTAGCAGGCTACAAACTGAAAGGCAGTTTTGCCCACTGTTAACTGTACATGGATGGTCTCCAATGCTTCGTGTAGTGCCACTAACCTGGAGGTATGGGTATCTTTGATGAATATGGATAATCCCCCTCTTTTTGTGGTTCGGTATGAGTTTTGGGGCCAAAAAGCATAGTATGAGGTATAATCTGGTAGTGCTGGGGTGCTCTCTGGGGCCTTGAACCAGGTCTCTGTCACTGCACAGATATCGATATTCTCCATACTGAGGAGAGCCTTGAGTGCGTGCATCTTGAAGTTTAGACTTCTGGCGTTGAGCAGCATTATCCTTAGTTTTTTATTTCTTGTGTTGTCTATGGAGGTGGGTTTGTCTTTTGAGCCTTGCCTAAAAAAGGCACTATGGGGGTGGCAAAAGCCTTAGCCAGTATTCGAAAGCCCAGGAGTGACAGGTGCAAGCCGTCCCTAGTGAAGCAACGTGGCTTGTCAAGCATGTCATTCCAGGCTGACAGACACTGAATCCCCTTAGAATTACACCAATACTTTAGCCAATTGTTAAAATTGATCATTTTGTTTTCATACTGTGGAATCATCCTTGGTGAGGGCAAGATGCTACTCAAGGTCAGGATCATACCGGTCTGGGCTACATGATCAGAGAGCTCCTCTATGTCTCTTTTCATGTAGTCCAGGGAGGTACATCTCAGGTCATTCACACCAGCATGGACAATGACAGAGTCATATTTGTACTTGCTTTGGAGTGACCTGAATGCTTGTGTTATGTGGTGGATCCTGGCACCCGACAGGCAGCTTACAGTGACCTTCACCTTGTTCAGTCTGGTGAGAGGGATGTCAGTGTGTCTGGCAGTAGAATCCCCTATTACAAGTGTGTTAGGTGTGTTGTTTAGCCTTAAGGGCTGTGGCTGTGTAATCATTATTAAGGAGTGAAATTGGTCTGTATGAACTATATAGTTTAGGGTATTTGTTTTCCTTTATGATAGGTGTAATTAAGGTATATCTCCATGAGGGAGGTATTATGTTTTGTGTTTGTACTTCATTTAAGGTTTTATGAAAAATTGATGTTGCTGAAGTTGGGAATATTTTATATAATTTGATTATAATTCCATCAATTCCTGGAGCTTTATTATTTTTGCTTTCCTTAATTTTTTTTTCAACTATTTCTTTGAGGGAGATTTGTTTTTGAATATCTATGTTTAATATTTCTGGTATTTTTTTATTTTAGAAAAATTTGAGATGGGAATTATCATTACTATAATGTTTAGTATAGTGATATTTAAAAGTATCTGATACTTTTTTGTTGTTTTTCCCTTCATGAGTAATATTCTCAATGGTTTGTCATGTTATTCTCATTACTAAGTTGTGCATATGTTTTGGTGATGCAAAATATGAATTAATTTTTAATTTTTCTAGTGCCAAATTAGTTTTGTGAGTTAAGATTTCATTGTATGTTTTGTTTAATTCCTCAATTGTTTTTTTTTTTTTTTTGGTGAGTGTGTCTAATGATTCATTGATATTGATTTCTGTGAGCTGTTTTTGAATATTATATAATTCTGATTCCCATTCTTTTGTTTTGCTTTTGAACCATGTAAGGGTTTTACCATACAAGTATGCCTTCATAGTATCCCATAAGATTACTTTGTTTCTTCAGTGCAATTAGTATCTAAGAAGTATTGTATTTCTGAATCTAACCATGGCTTACATGTTTTTATTTTAGTGATATAAGCTGGAATTCTTGTAATATGATTTAGTCTCTTAAAGACTATTTGAAGCTTAAGGATAAGTGGGTTGTGATTTGAGAAAGGGCTTGGAGTTATAGAAAAAGTGATTATTTTCATATTTAAATCTTGAGATATCTAGATTTTGTCTATTCTTGTTTGAGTACCAAATGTATGGTCTTGGTGAGAAAACAATAATGAATTATTTTCTTTGTATCTAAATGTATCAATTAGATTTACATTTTCACTACATTTCTTTAGTGCTTTCCCTATGGGAGTAAGATGTAGGTGTCTTTTTTTAGTAGTCTCTGAGCTATCAAGAATGCAGTTAAAATCCCCTCTTATTATCAGATCGCCCTTATATACTTTACTAATAAGGTCTATATGTTTTTTGACTGTCCCTGACACTATGCCAGGAAACCAATATGTATTTACCAGTGTCCAGATTCTATTATTAAATCTTACTATTACAATTGCTATATGTCTTTCTTTATCTTCATAATTATAAATTATTTGAGGATTAGTGGCACTTTTTCTACAAAGGATTAAAACTCCTTTGTTTTTTTTTTTTTTTTTTGTTTTTTTGTTTGGTTTTTTTTTAGTATGAAGAGTGAGATCATTTTAAATATTCATTTGGGTTTCAAATGTATTTATCATTTGTTTTAAAGTGAGATTCTTGGAGAAATACTACTTGCGCTTTATTTAATGTTAGATAGCTTAGTAATTTTGATCTTTTCTTTGGGTTATTTAATCCATTAAGGTTTAGAGAACTAAGGTTAAATATATCATTTTTGTTTGTGTTTATGAAGTATTTGTAGTTTGAGACATGTTCAGAATTATTTTATTGGTAAGAGACTGTGTAACTATATTACTGATGTTATACAATATAGTTAGACTGATTTTCCTATTAGATAACATAAAATAGATATGAGTTGAGTCCAATAAAGAAAAGAGAAAAAAAGTAATAAATAAACATATATAACCAAGTAAACAGTAAATTTAAAAATTCCTTTAACAAAAATGGAGTGAAATACATTCCTAATCTGATAGAACAGAAATGTTCAATCAGATTATCCCTCAAATCTAACAGCAGGACTAAAGAAATATATGTGTCCCTGAGTTTCAATTTGGAATTCATGAAGATATGTTATTTACAAATGAGGTAATAATATTTAATAAAGTTAATTATCAAAATAAGTTACATTAGATATAAACTTAGTATGGAAATTTAATTGCAAACTCTCTAAATAATTTTCATTTCTTATAACTGATGAATTCTTGCAGTTACCTTAGTCATTAGAAATGCAAATTACATTATTAGGTGTTTCCTCCTGCAAGTAACTAACATTTCTAGAGCTCTAGTAACTTTAATTGCATACATTAATAAATGATGCATAGTGCAATAATAATGGGCAGGATTCACAAAGGCTTGCATGGAGTCTAAGAGTAGTGTAAGACTCCATGCAGCCTTTGCGATCCAGGAACAGCCCAAAGTCCGTGTAAGAGACAAGCTAAAATGTCTCTTACACGGAGTGGGCGTGGATAAGCTAATCACCTCACTTGCAGCCGAATAGCATGCAAATAAGGATGATTAGCGATACAGGAAGCCCAGAACAGCCCATGTAAGAGCCGTTTTAGCTGCAGAAATGTACTCAGTTGACAACTGAGTACGTTTCTGCAAAAACCGCAATGGAGCCATGTCAGCTCCAAATAAAGGGTGCATATGTGTCAGGCAGCATGCCAATGGCCAAATATGTGGCCATTGGCAAGGTAACCTGATGCAAATATATTAAAAATATAATTTTTTTTTGGCCGATGTTTAAACCCAGCGCAGCCCAGCGCAAACGGGCTGCTCTGTATAAAACATAAAAACGAAAGTTATAAACCCACAAATGTGGGTTTTATGCAATACATGGAATTTCAATGCAGGGACCAGCAGACCAAAAACAACATGGCCACCGTGTAGTGGTTGCTAAGGGGGGAAGCTGAGTCTAAGAGATGTAACTAAGCATTAGTAGGCAATCTGATGCAAATGAGTGTTAGGATACTGAATTCCACTGTCACATAGCAAATGAGCAAATTCTGAGTAGTGTAAGAGTTACAGAAGGGGGAGGAACAGAGTAGGAGATAGGTGACATCACAGGGGGGAATGGTAGAAAGAATTGCAGTTCATTGGAGGTCAGAGTTACATGACAGATGTCAGACAGATATCATGGAAAGAGGTGTGCCACTAGATAAGCATGAGAAAGTCAAGAAATGGAAGGTGTACACTACTGCCTACACCAAAGTTTCTTGCTGGGCGTGCATGCACACGTGTGCGTGCCATGAAGCGCGAGTAAGACAGTGTGCATGCGTGTAAGGCAGACTGAGCATGTGGGAGCGTGTTGGTAGCTGTTTAACACTGTTTGCGAGGGTGTGCGCGCGTGTAGGGCAGACTTAGCATGTAGAAGGCTGTTGGCAGACCTGTAACACTGTTTGAGCTGGTGTGCGCAGGTTTTAACCCGAATAAGATGATTCTGAGCCGTGTAAGCATGTGTGCGCGCGTGTAAGTCACTGTGAGCATGTTTCTGCTGGTATACACACTGCTCCCCCCTGAGGAAACAGAAAGGAAAAAGGAAGCAGCATAATTAGTAGGAAGCTAGCAGGGAATACTGCTGGAGCTAGCAGGTGAAAACAATTAGAAGCAGGCAATTACACAGGCAGAAGAGTAGCTCAGCCCAACACTTAAAAATCTGCAAACAGCAGTGCAAGATGTTTCTCTCAAGAGACACTGCAAGACAGTAATAAGCTATTAGAAGTGAAAACTGAAAAAGCTGAACTCAGAGCAGAAATGTTAGGGGCTGCCATAGCTGTCATAATGAGACATAGGCGACTTGCTGAGGGTGGTGACAATGCAGATGGTGCCAGACAACCCACAGTGAGGAGACGGAGAAGAGTGTACAGGCCCAGGATCACCTACCACGGGTTACATGATCTGGAGATAGTAGAGCACTATAGAGTGGACAGAGACCTCCTGCAGCAAATAGTGGAGCTGTGCAGGCCACGCCTCACACACAGAACCAACAGAGGGGAACCCATCCCAGTGGAAACCAAGGTATGTGTTGGCCTAAGAATACTAGCAACAGGTACCGTCCAGAGACCAACTGGTGATATGATGGGGATATCACAGGCATCAGCCTCCAGGGTACTGCACCAGTTCCTGGATGCCATGTCAGCACATGTCGGTGATCATGTATATTTCCCCAATGCCCGTGAGGTATTGGCCAGCGATATGCGTCTCTTCCAGCAAATAGCGGAATACCCTGAGGTAGTGGGTGCAATAGACTGCATGCACATACGCATCAAAGCACCAGCTGGTGAGCGGGGTAGGGCATACATCAACCGCAAGGGCTTCCCGTCCATCAACTGCCAGGTCATGTGTGATGCCCAGGGCATAATAATGAATGTGTGTGCTGACTGTCCGGGGAGCTACCATGATTCCCACATCTGGCATTTGACGCAGCTGTACCAGACATTTGCCAATGGGGACATCTCGCACGGACACCTAGTGGGGGATGCAGGTTATGCACTGGAGCCGTGGCTGATGACACCCATTAGAAACGCACACACACCTGAACAGGAACGCCATAATGAGGCACACGCACAAACACGTAATGTAATAGAGCGTGTGTTTGGGCTGCCCAAGTCACGGTTCCGGTGTCTGGACACATCTGGGGGAGCCTTGCAGTACACACCAACTACATGTACCCAAATTGTCATGGTATGTGCTATGCTACATAATATGATCTTGCGAAAAGAGCTGCAGCAGGACCAGCATAGGGCCGGGCCAAACAGCCCCCCTCCATTGCCAAGGCCATCACAGGCAGAGCATGACTCAGAGGAGGAACAACCTGAGCCTGCCCCAGTAGGCAGAAGGAGGCGTGCCCAGTATGCCCTGGCCTTGGCAAAGAGGCAACGCATAGCACATACATTGGCTCAGTAGGAACCCTGGGAATGATATCCCCTCTGACTCACTCAGATAATAACAGGGATGCCTAAAATGACATGACCTGCTCACAAATATGTACAGGGAGTGTAATATGTGCATCCGACAGAGGCAGCCCTGCAGCACCACCTGAGGCATGAATGCCATGTGTTAAGTAATGTAACACCATGTACTATATGCACACCTGAGGACCCTGACTAACATCCTACCCTCACCAAGCATCATGCCACAATATGACAATGAGATGATCAAGTGCAATAATTGACTGAAGTATCTCAGTTAGTCAAAGGGGATCCAATGTGTGCCAGCCTGGGGTGACATGCTGAGCATGACATGATGCTCCACCTGCTAGAACTGGCATGCACCTATCAGTGCAGGCCATATGGATACTGGCAAAGGCTGTTGTTACCCACAGTGTGCCCTGAATAGGTAAGGCTCAAAACACAAACCTACCTCCATAGGTATCAGAAGGGATAAGAATAAGATAAGGGATAAGTCGAAACAGCAAGATGCGTGCAGTCTAAACTCACCCAGTATGGAGAATGTTGATATCTGTGCTGTAACAGAAAACTGAGTCAAGGCTCACAACAGCACCCTAACACTACCAGGTTACACCTCATACTGTGCTGTACAGCCTCAAAACATGGAACAAGCTACAAAAGGAGGGTGACTAGCAATAATTGTCAAGGATAACCACACCCCATGTTGGTACCACAACAAGAAGCAGCATGGACTAGCCATGGTCAAGTAACAGTGGGTAAAGCTGCCCCCAGTTTATAGCCTGCTACAGACTACTGTCCCAACACCAGGAACTGCACCTGGCCTATGCTGGAATACATGAATATATCAAGTCCTCCAAACCACATTATATTGGGTGACTGAAAATACCCAGACATAGACTGGGAGCATTATACTAGCTCCAACACTGTAGGACAAAGTTCATAGAATCCATAAACCAAAATGCCCAGGAACAACGTACCACTCCCACAAGAGGGGTAAGCATACTGGATGTGATAATCAGCAACATGGGTACTGGATGGCAAGATGAGAAGTGTATCCCTCACTGGTAAGACCAGACCATAGAGTAATCACACTGGATATACAAATCCTGACCACAGTCCCTGGCCAGAAAACCACAGTGGAAAACATGTGTAAAGCAATATTTGCACTCCTCCAAACTGATGTGGAATCCATTAAAGGTCCTGTGCAGGTGCAAAATATGGGCCACACCTCAGAACCTGTAATGCAGCCATTCCATGAACACTGCCAGAAATGCTTGGATTATGCAATCCTAAATTAAAACAAGACACAATGCCATACACGCAGGCATCTGACATGGTGGACACCAGCCATAACCAAACCATGCAAGAGAATGAGGAAGCTACTACATGATAGAGCAAACATAAACAATGAAGTAATCACTGATCAGTAGTATGGCAATAAAATATGTCCACACATACAATCCACTAAGGCCAGCCACAACAAGTTGAATCTGTGAATCCTGAGGCAATGTTACACCTGCCCCAAGTACACAGACAACCCCCAACTCCCCCCAGGAAATACAAATATATGTGAGAGATGCAACCATCTATCCAAACTGGAGGCTGAGCTCCCTCAACTCAGTACTCCCAAAACTAGTCAGGAGGAGAAGGTAACCACACATACACCACAAACACAGTCCCACATAGACCTATCACAACTGCAAACCAAAGACATAAACACAGAAAAACATTCCCGGAGGCACAAATTACAAACACAGCACACCAACAGAGGCCTCTAAAGCAGACACCCAATCAAACAACCTCCAAACATAGCACATGCAACACATAGTACACAAAGCTGGTGTGCCAAACAGTCACAGGCCAGAAGGAGAAACAACATGCCTGATACAGTTATAATAGGTGACTCCATAGTGAGACACACTGCTGTCCTGCACACCAGACTGAACAAGGGAAAGGGTACAGTAAGCTGCCTATAGGATGCCACAATACGCCACATAACACAAGTATGCAGGTCACTCCAAAGCAAGTAGAAATATGATGCAGTCATAGTCCATGCTGGTGTGAATGACCTGAGATGTACCTCCCTAGACTATATGAAAAGAGACATAGATGAGCTCTCTGATTATGTAGTCCAGGCCGGTATGACACTCACCGTTTGCAGCATCCTACCCTTACCAAGAATAATGCCACAGTACAAACACGGAATGATCAGTCATAGCAAGTGGCACACTTACTGGTGTCATTCCAAGGGGATCCAATGTCTGTCTGCTTGGGATGTCATGCTTGACAAGACACGCAGCTGTTCCTGGGATGGCTTGCACCTGTTACCCCTGGGCATCTGGATATTGGATAAGGCCTTTGCCACCTCCATAGAGCCTTTTGTAGGCAAGGCTGAAAAGACTAACCCACCACCCTAGAAAACATAAGTGTAAAGAAACATAAGGGTAATGCTGACCAATGCCAGATGTGTAAACCCCAATATGCATGCTCCCAAGGCCATCCCCAGTATGGAGAACATCAATGTCTGTGCAGTGACAGAAACCTGCTGCAAGCCTCCTGACAGCACACCAGCACTACCAGGTTATACCACATATCATGTGTCATGGCCCCAAAACCTGGAACAAAACATAAAAGGAGGGTGAGTATCCATATTCAGCACAGACACCCATACGTCCAGGTAACTGACAATGCACAAGGCATTGGAGTCCACCCATGTGCAACTAACTGTAGGCAAGACTGCTGTACAGTCTGTAGCATGCTACAGACCACACTCTCACACACAGGAACCCCACCCAGCCGTCCTGAAGACACTGGACAGTATGAATGTCCCACCAAATACCAAACAAGGTACCACAAATTACCACATAGGTGGTAAACCATTATGTATGGAAGGAGTAATCAGGGACCTAGGGACACAAGTGGAGAGTAACCTGTTATGTGACACTCACATTGCCAATGTGGCTAGGAAGACTGTCTACATTGGACACCGTATCATGAAAGGATTCACATCTACGTCAACAGAGGTCATTGTGCCCCTATACTGTTCTCTTATCACACCCATAATCTAGTACAATGCCTCATATGGGATGTACCTTACCTGACACCTGCAGCAGTTAGAAAGACCTCAAAGGTACCTCACCAAGAGGATAAAGGGTCTCAAATATATGTCATATGCTGCCTGGCTGTAGACACCCCAGCTGAATGCAGTCACATACTGCCTACACAGAGGCATTGCATGCCTGTTGTACAAGGCCATGCCCAACACAGGAGTAATGGACATGCTCCACCCCAGAAAACTCAAAGCCATCAGAGCTGTGAAAGTGAGAGATGTCAACCTCAACAAATAATGAAATAGGATGTGCTGGAGGGACAGATACATAATCCAGAGGCTCCCCACACCCTGGACCAGAATCCCACTACATGTTAGGCAGAGCCCCTCACTGACACTCTTCAACAGGAATCTTGCCAAGTGGATGGATGATTGTAGAGTTACACTGGGGGTCTTCACTGTGTCATGTCCAGACAGAGGCATAGCAAAGCAAATCATAAATGGCCATAATATTCACATAGCAAGGGGTGGCAAAAGCCACACACACTCTGGCTAGGCTAACAAATGCCCTAGGGTGGATAGCCTAGTATGAACCTATGAACCTATGAAGATACAAATTGTACAGGACACTAAGGATAATCCCAAGGCTTTCACAACTGATGGTAGGAACCGTGTTGGGAATTCACAGATATGCTCTGAATCACACAAATATCACAAACAACATACCAAACACACACACATATTGCCAACATACATCCTGACAGGTGCAGTGCAAACCCCCCCCAGAATGCAAAATATCTATCCCAGCAGACTGCTGGCCCCCTGACATTGCAGATGCTGAGGTAACAGCCAGCATCTACAAAGCAAAACACGCAGCAGCAATGGTATGAGATGGTGTCCTGGGCTGAGTCCAACATGGACTCCAAGACGAATGGAATGCCAAATCACACTACTGCTCAATGTCAGCCTTACCACAGGATATGTACCCAAAGAGCAGTGTACAACAACAGTGGTCCTTCTCAACAAAGGTGTTGCCTGAATGGATACTGAAAACTACCACCCCAGAATCCTGAGAAGCTCGGTCTGCACAGCTATGGAAAGGATCAGCATGTACCGCAGACATAAAGATATTGGGGACCTACTGACACCAGACCCTACCCAGTGTGGCTTTCTTAAGTGCAGATCCTGCCCCTAAACATGTTTGACTCAATTGAAACAGTCATTAAGGTCATTGATGAGGGCAATGTGGTCCACACAGCGTAGCTGGACCTTGCAAAGGCTTCTATACAATACCCTACGTGTTCATTATAGATAAGCTCACCAGCTTAAATATAAACCCCTATGTCAGTAGAGGGGTTGAAAACCAGACCAAGGACAGAACAGACATGGTCAGACATACTGCAGCCATGTCAGACTACAAACCAGGTATAACTGGCATCCCACAAGGCTTGGTCCTGGGATCTCCCTCGTCTGGTATATATGTCCCATAGGTACAGGCCAACATGGAAGGACTGTGTCTGAACATGTTTGCAGAGGACTACAAACTGCTCACCATATATGATCCACCAGCTGACACAAGCATCCCACAAAAGGGCCACATAGAAACAGACACCTGGTGCCATAGCCATGTCAGCAAGCTAATTGCAGAAAAGTGTATAGTCAACCCCCGTGGATATACAGTAAGTGCCCACCAATTACCACATAGGTGTTAACCCATTACGTAGTTAACATGTAATGAGAGACCTGGGGACACAAGGTTATAGATATCCTGCATTGGACAAACATGTGCTGTAGTGTTTATAGAAACATACCATATACCCACGTAATCATGAAGGTTGTCAGATCTAGATAAGGGGAGGTCATTGTGGCTCTGCAGTCATCCTTCATCAGCGTTACAAT
Source organism: Protopterus annectens (assembly GCF_019279795.1). Taxonomy (NCBI): domain Eukaryota; kingdom Metazoa; phylum Chordata; order Ceratodontiformes; family Protopteridae; genus Protopterus; species Protopterus annectens. Next base: position 1,016,275,438 of record NC_056729.1, read on the forward strand.
TGACTACAATAGCCCCTGTGGGATGTACCTCAGCAGACACCTCCATCAACCATAAAGTCCCCAACAGTACCTCACCAGGAGTATCAAAGAGCTTGCACAGATGCCATGTGTTGCCTATGTTGCTGGTATCAATAAACATGCTGCACCTTGTACAATCTGAATGGCAGTGAGCTATGCACATGAGAGACCTGAACCCCAGCACTGACTTACATAGGACACGCTGTACTGCATGATCCATAACACAGAAGCCACCCCCACCCATGAGTAAACTCCCAGTACAGGCTACCCATAGAGTCACTTATCGATTTTCCTCAATAGGAATCTTGATGAGTGGATGGGAGATGGTAGCTTTATCCTGGGTATCACTGTTATGTCACAGGTAGACAGAGGCACAGTATACTAACCATGACATATGTCATGGCAAACTCCATTTACAATGTGTGTCGAAGGACAAACACACTCTCCAACTAGCATTAGAAATGGACTAGGGCACATCGCTAGTGTTTGCAAATGTACACCTATGTTGTGGAATACACTACCAATGTTGGACAAGCCTGGTTTAAGTAGCTCATATCTGAACAGAATGCAACATGGTCAGATGTACACAACTGGCCCCTAACCAGGCTGTTGTGCTCACTATCGAAATGTAAAGCAGTGATAGCACTAAAGCCCAGGATACTGTCCACCACAGTCAAAGTACTGAACCAGTACACTATACAGTACTACAGTGTTAGGTCAGTGTGAAAGGATGTTGACAACTGTATGCAAAGTATCCCATGCAAACCCTGCAGGCACAGTATAATCCTGTTGTGTTCACACACAAAGCAGTTGTACAGTAACTACACAACATGACACACAACACACAACCATAAACGGGTGATATTTGTTGAAGTTCACACTCATCCACAAATGTGGTGGGCTGCAGAGTTCAACATATGGAATGCTCACACTGGGCATGCTCACACACTTTGATAAATGAGACATATGTCAGACAACATGCCATGGGAAGGCTGAACTGGGCATGCTCACACACAGGCCAAATCTCAGTTTAGCAGTTGGCCACACATATCTGGTATTTTTACGTGTTATTCCAGGAACCAACCACATTACAGCAGTCTGCCCAGTGCACACAGTTAAATGACTACAGAGACATACGTGATATAGTGGATCCCTCCCATATGCAAACATCTTCCACAGATGCACAAGTTGTTCATACAAACAGGGAATGCTATGGCAATAAAGACATGCAAACAGTCTATCAGCAACAAATAATGTGCATTTGACAATTAAACATATGGGTGTAGAGGTCAACACTAGGCTGTTTGCCCTAGGGAATGACAGCTTAGCCAGAGTGTGCTTGGCGTCTGCCTCCCCACAGGATGCACATTCCCCTTTCTAAACACCTATGATGTCAGCACCATATAAGTACAGCAGGAGAAAAGAAACCTCCCAGTAATGCGAATAGCGCGCTCTGCTAATGCATCCGTCTCAAGTGTCATAACATAGTTAGATAGGGATTTGAATCCTGCAAATGGCAAGTGTGTGTGTTTGGCTGAGGGGGGTAATTGTGTGTGAGGAAAATGTCTGTTTTGGCAACTAGGAGAACAGACTACAGGATGCACATTCCCCTTTCTAAACACTGATGATGTCAGCACCCTATAAGTACAGCAAGAGAAGGGAAACCTCCCAGTAATGTGAAAAGCTTTCTCTGCTAATGGGTCCATCTCGAGTGTCATAACATAGTCAGATAGGGTTTGAATCCTGCAAATGGCAAGTGTGTGTTTTTGGCTGAGGGGGGTTAGTGTGTGTGAGGGAAATGTCCCTTTTGGCAACTAGGAGAACAGACTACAGGATGCACATTCCCCTTTCTAAACACTGATAATGTCAGCACCCTACAAGTACAGCAGGAGAAGGTATGTGGCATGGACAATGACTGAGTCATATGTGTCCATGCCTCTGACCGACCTGCATGCTTGTGTTATGTGGTGGACCATAGTGCCCCACAGGCATATCACTGTGACCTTCACCGACCTGCATGCTTGTGTTATGTGGTGGACCATAGTGCCCCACAGGCATATCACTGTGACCTTCACCTTGTCCAGCCTGGTGAGCGTGACCATACTGTACCGGACAATAAAGGTAGCTAACACAACTGTGGCAGGTGTGTTGTCTAGCCGTACAGGCTGTGAGTGGCACACAGGATTTGTGTGCTATGTGTTATGTGTGATGTGTTCAGGCATAACGTATGCCTGTGTGCCAGCTGCAGAGGTGTGTGCCGCTCAGGCAGGATGCTATTCTAAGGCTCCACGAATGGCCCAGTGTGTTCACGTGCTTGTATTGCTGTCAGTGTAGGTCTACATCAGACTGGTATTGTAGTCACTGTAATATTGCATGCCACCTGACAGGTTATGCCAGTACTGGGTTCATAGTGCTTAGTCCCCAGTTTGGCTATGTGGTTCCATCTCATACATGTGTTGTACATCCATGTGTAGGGGAGAGGGTTGACTGTGTACATGTGGCAGCTGTGACATTGCCACATGACCCACATATTCCACAACTGTAGCATAGAGGTGACTGACAACTGACCTTTGAACATGCTACCATAGTATTGTGATTGCCATGGTGATTAACAGCACATAGGGCTAATGGGGAACAAGGTACATAGGTTCATAGTGACATACTAGGCAATCTGCCCTAGGGCATTTAAGAACCTAGCCAGAATGTGTTTGGCTGTCGCCATCCAATGTAAATATATCTTGCCATGCCCTTTTCCGAGGTTAGTATACTGTGCCTCTGTCTAACAGTGACACAGAAGTGATACCCGGGGTAAACCTACAATGTCCCATCCACTCATCAAGATTCCTCTTGAAGAGAGTCAATGAGGGTTTCTTCCTAACCTGGACTGGGATTTTATTCCAGAGTGAAGTGAGCCTCTGGGTTATGAATCTGTCCCTCCAGCATGTAGTATTTATTTCAGTGCTGAGGCTCAGGTCTCTCAAGCGTGTATCCCGATGGGATTTGGATATTCTCAGGTGCAGCATGCCCATTAATTCCTGGTTCGACATGGTGTTATACATTAGGCACAGATCGCCTCTGAACAGGCGGTATGCCACTGAGTAGAGCTGGGGTTTATTTAAACAATCAGCACATGGCATCTGTTTGAGCCCTTTGATCATCTTGGTGAGGTACTTGTGGGGTCTTTCCAGTTGCTGCAGGTGTCTGGTAAGGTACATCCCGACAGGGGGATTGTACTCAATTATGGGCCTGATGAGGGATGAGTAAAGAGGCACGATGTCCTCTCCTGATGTAGATGTGAATCCCTTCATGATGGGGTGGGCTATATACAATGTCTTTCTAACCACTTTGGCCACGTGGTTGTCAAATGAGAGATTGCTATCAACTTGGGTCCCCAGGTCCCTAATTACTTCTTCTGTACATAATGTAGTACCACCTATGTGGTACTTTGTGGGCACTTTGTTTTTGCCAAAGGGGATGACTATACACACTTTTGCATTCAGCTGGAGGCCATGGCTCTGGCAAAAGTTGTCTGTTTCTATGATGCCCCTTTGGAAGATGCTTGTGTCAGCTGGAGAGTAGATTATGGCAGCCAGTTTGCAATCATCTGCATATTTGGTCAGCCACAGTCCTTCCATGTTGGCCTGTACCTCCGATAAATATATACCAAACAAGAGAGGTCCCAGGACTGAGCCTTGTGGGACACAACTCGTAACTGGTTTGGAGTCTGGCATGGCTCCAGCAATTCTAACCATGTGGGTTCTGTCCTTGAGCCAGTGTGCAATCCATCTAGTCACATAGGGGCTTATATTTAAGCTGGTAAGCTTCTCTGGAATGCCCGAGTGGGGTATTGCTTTGAAGGCTTTTGCGAGGTCCAGGTAGGCTGTGTGAACCATCTTCCCCTCGGCAATGGCCTTGGTGACTGTTTCAAAGAAATCAACCAGGTTTGAGAGGCAGGATCTGCCCTTAACAAAGCCAAACTGGGTATGAACCAGTGTCTGTAGGTCCGCAATATCTATATCTATGTGGTCCATGATGATCCTTTCCATAGCTCTGCAGACCAAGCTAGTGTGGCTTATGGGGTGATAGTGTCCAGGATCCGTTGAGGCACCACCTTTCTGTAGAGGGACCACTGTTGCTGTACGCCACACTTTGGACACATATCCTGTAGTAAGGCTGGGATTGAACAGTAGGTTTATGTTTGGAAGTAGCACATCTTGGTGGTCATGTAGGATACAGCCCGGGACACTGTCTCGTCCCATTGATGCAGTGTGTATTGCTTTGGAGAGGGCGGCTCTTACCTGAGCATCTGAGATGTCAGGGGGGGCAGCACTCTGCTGGGATACATATTTGCCCTTTCAGTGTGGAGGGGGGTGAGAAGTTTTCACTGAACCTGTCAGCTAGAATGTTGGCAATGTCTGTGGGTTTGGTGTTTCTATTGACATTTTGGACTACCTCTGAGCATATCTGGGAATTACCACCCAGGTTCCTAACATAACTAAAGAAAGCCTTGTGATTATCCTTAGTGTCCTGTGCAATTTCTATCGAAGCTGGCCTTAGACAATCTTATGAGTGCCTGTAGTTATTTGCTAATACTGATCAGTGATGCCTTCCCTATTTGTGAATTTGCTGTATCATTTGGTAGCTTCCTCCTTCTATTGTGTAGTTTGTTTATGGCTGGGGTCCACCAGACAGGACGTCTGCCTTTGGAGGATTGGGTCTTGGTTTTATTCAGGATCACATGATCCATGCATTCCTGAAGGCGTCCATAGAATGTGTTTATAGAGGAACCTGCGGTCTGGTCTGTAGTTTCCACAGGCCCGGGGGCTTTGAAGGTTTCCACCTCAGTTTTGAGGAGTGTGAATTTGCTTTAGAGAAGTTGTTCACTGTGGTGTTCTGGGCAGGGGGTGGGGTCGGGATGTGAATATCCAGTGAGATTAGTTTATGGTCCGATCTTACCAGTGAGGGATACACTTCTGGTCTGGAGCATAGAGTCCCCATGTTGGTGATGATCAGGTCCAGTATGTTTCCCCTTCTTGTGTGAGCGGTAACAAGTTGTTCCATAGCATTTGAGCTCATATATTCTAGGAATCTTTGGCTTAGGGTGTTGGAGCTAGAGTCATGCTCCCAGTCCATGTTTGGGTAGTTGATGTCTCCCAATATAATGGTGTTTGGAGAGACCTTCATATTTCCACTGTTCACAGGACGGCCGAGTGCAGTTCTTGGGTGTGGGAGGGTGGTCTGTAGCAGGCTATAACCTGGAAGGCAGTCTCACCCATTGTTAGTTGCACATGGATAGTGTCTGATGCTTGGTGCTTTGCCACCAACCTGGAGGTGTGGGTATCTTTGATGAATATCAATACTCCCCCCCCATTTGTGGTTCGTTCCACGTTTTGGGGCTGAAAAGCATGGTATGAGGTTAAACCTGGTAGTGCTGGTGTGCTCTCAGTAACCCTGAACCAGGCATCTGTTACTGCACAGATATCGATGTTCTCCATGCCAAGGAGAGTTTCAGGTGCATGCATCTTGAGGTTTAGACTTCTGGCGTTGGGTAGCATTACTCTTAGTTTCTTATCCCTTGTGATACCTATGAAGGTGGGTTTGTCATTTGAGCCTTGCCTAACATAGGCACTATGGGGGTAGCAAGAGCCTTTGCCAATATCTGAAAGCCCAGGGTGACAGGTGCAGGCCGTCCCTAGCGAAGCAGGTGGTTCAACAGAAGATGAATATGTGAAGGTGTAGTGCCTGTGATTAGTTAGCAGTAGCATATATGACTGCTCACGTGGACACATGCCAGGTAAGTCATATGCACTGTGTCACAGGCAATATACATGTGAACAGGACAAACAGTGACATTCTGTCAAGTGAGACATGGACATACATATAGTAAGCTATGCAGATGGCACTAGGAGTCCACAGAAGCTCTATAACTATGCATTGCAGGTGTGATCAGTATTCCAGGGTAATTGCAAGCAAACATGCATGCAAACAAAGCTACAGTAAACAGGGCTGCATGTAGTCCATTGTACAACAAACAAGCTGTACCACTTCCAGTAGGTAACACTGCAAATATGCAGGCACTATGCACATGTACATGGAAATACATGGGTCAGATGGCTAGGGTCCAATCTCAGCGCACACAAGTGTACAGACCATGTACTGTCAGGATGTACAATAACTGGATGGAAACCCATGTGCTCATACCTGCAGTAATACACATGTCAAATAACAGACACTGAGCCTTCACTCAGTGGTACCATACATAGTAGGATGTATGCTACCTGGCCTGCCACCACAGTATCCCTGACATATATGGGGACTCTCCCTCCTGTGACAGTTAGTTTTGTGTGTTGGGGCTGTCTAGCATGGTATGAGATGTGAGCTTGCAGTGCTAGGGTGCTCCTGTGTGTCCCGTACCAGTTGTGTAGTACTGCACACATATCAACATCCTCAAACATCCGCATTGCAGAGTCCAGTGTGGGCAACATGCCACTTGCAGTTTACATGTCCATCATTGCGTATTACTACATTCATTACCTTATCCCCTGTGCTACCTATGTATGTAGCCTTCTGTTGACATCATTACCACCAGTATGCCAACATGTGCAGATGATACACTATGGTACTTCCCATGGGTGTAGACAACAGCACATGACAATCACACCCTTACTGCATCAGGCATGCTGTGATATACCCACAATTAATTCAGCACACAGTACTATTAACAACATGGTACTATTACTACACATCTATGTGGTCACCCTGTGCATCAGCAACATGTTAACCTGTACCTGCACAGTTGTTACAGATTGCAGGAGGTGGCACAGTTTCATCATATGCACAGGGTGTGAACTTGGTATGCCTGAGTCAGCCACCGATACCACCGATTGACATGTATGTGTATGTGTGTTGGTGAGGGACAGCAGTAGAAGGTGGGGCAATGTTGATGCAGTGTGTGCATGTATGTGGTAGCCCTAGGTGTTGTCAATTCGCATGTGTGTATGGATGCACACAGTTCCACCTCATGGCTGCCATATACTGGTGTTTGTGGACAGCCACAGACTGTACCTGCCAGGTCATACAGATCAGTGTCTCTGGCCACGGACACAGTACCTGTGCCTTGCAGGGGTGCTACGGACCGTATCCGGTACCAACCCAGACTGGGTACTGTCATCAGAAGCAGGTGTTCGTTGACTGGACACAGATCCCTGTCGGGCCTGGCCAGAGCCACGTGTACGTGGTCTCCCGGGGCGGTCTGATGACAGCACAGACCCAGCATTGCTGGGGCTGCTGCTGGCACTACGGGGGCGGCCGCGGCCCTGTTGTCGTCCATGGCGACTGCCAGCTGCTGCTGTTGCTGGCATACGGCCACGTCGACGCCTCAACCGCCCACCATCGCCCTGGCTCATGGATATGTAGTTGTGGAACCGGTCTAATATGTCCCCACAACGTCTGTCTATGACATCGGTGAAATCACGGATGGCAGCCGCGATGTCACGCATACTGTCAGTCATGGCTGTGCGACATGCTGTCAGCTCCCTCAGACCCTGTCTGGTGTACCGTTCCATACGTGACTGTGCCTGCATGACAGCCCGAAACATAGCTGAGGTTGTAAGATCTCTGTGGGCACGTCTGACAGGGGCAGTACGCCCACGGATGCTCCCACGAGATCCCCTGGACATCTGTCTGTGTGGTACCATCTCTGGGCCATGCCCATGGCTGCTGTGTGGGGAGGCATGTGCCACAGATACCACATTACCCTGGTCAATGCCCACTGTATGCTGTCCATCACCTAGGGACATTGGTGACAAAGGGTGTATTGGCAGGATAACTGTGCGCATTGATGGGGTCGACAGCTGTGTACTGTCAATCGGCTGACCAATGGCGGACCCTGGCATACCTTCCTGTGCCATTACACAGATGTCATCATTATCAGTACCCATGGCACCTGATTCAGGTTCCCTGCTACATGACACCAGAGCAGCACCAGAACCTGTGGGAGGGAAACAGGAAACACAGTTTACAATGTCTACACATTACCAGTGATGCACACATGCACACATGCGCACATGCACACATGCACACATGCACACATGCGCACATGCACACATGCACAGGTGCACACATGCACACATGCACACATGCACAGGTGCACACATGCACATATGCACAGGTGCACACATGCACACATGCGCACATGCGCACATGCACAGGTGCACACATGCACAGGTGCACACATGCACACATGCACAGGTGCACACATGCACAGGTGCACACATGCACACATGCACAGGTGCACACATGCACACATGCACAAGTGCACACATGCACACATGCACACATGCACACATGCACACAGTTTCACACAGTTGTACAGTACTCAGTATGCGTGATATCAACACACAGACACAGACACACCTACATGCATACAAAGAGCACTACTAAGTGAGCCAAATATTACTATTACTATCAAGACTATTACAGGAATTGTTAATACACACTCACCAACATGGATAGGCTGCATTGCTGTTACACCAGAGGGACCTGCAGACGTGAAGAAACTAATGTCAGTGGGCACAACTGTGCCATTGTTACTGAGTATGATACAGGTCAGTAGTACAACAGTCGCCTTTCACAGGTCAGCTGCTAATATTGAGGCTATCACACTTGCACATTAAATACTATGGTGACAGCTACAAACCAAGAACACACCTCACACATGCATTAACTACCAGTGTACACAACAGTCAACTATACATATGGCATATTACCTGCACGTTCACTGTCTTGCTGCTGCGTGGCTCCAGCCTCCATCATAATGCATGTCTGCTGCTGTTGTTGTTGCTGGCAGACTGCAGCCACTACACTCATGAGTAGTCCCTCCAGTCTGGTGAGTGGGGGATGTGTAGCCACCCCACCACCTGTGGCGACCTGTTGCCTGTGGATATCCAACGCACGCTGACGGACATGTCTGATTAAATCACTGCAGTGATGTCATACCTGCTCATATGTCCTATTATGCGTGTCTATGTCATTTACCCGATGGACCAGGTCTTGCCACAGTGCAGCCCTCTCCTGCTGATTCTGGCTGGTGCAGGAAAAGAGTATTGCATAATCCCACACCAGGCTCTGATGTATCTCCTCATCCTCAGCTGTGGAGTAAGTGGGATTCTGCGGGTGAGCCATGTACCTGAGAAAGAAAATAACCTGATATCAGCAGTATATGTCATCAGAATTTGGCACACATACTACACATGCTACTCGACTGTTATGATACAACATATCTCACATATATAGCATCTGTCTGTCTATTGGTGGATACACATGTAAATGGCCAGGTATCAGTGCTCAGCCAGCAACTGTGCAACAGTACCTGGCACACTCCATACGACATACTACCAAACCCCAGCAGTCAGAACACTGATTCAGGTCAAGAGCACCTCCTCACTCTGGGGGTTTGTATCTAGGTACTGTATGGCCTACATCATCAACTACTGTGAGCTGACCACACACACTGATTTCCCTGGATATACATATCCCACCTCCACCACCAGCACAAACGACTATAGTGAATAACATTACAGATGCAAACTTTACACTTTGTAACAGTGACATGGTATCCTTTCAACCCACTGGGCCAGTGGCAGATACAACCCACAATGCTGACCCCTACACAATTGCTTTCTACAGACATCTCCGAGAATGCATGGATCATGCAATCCCATATATGACCAAGACACTCTCCACAAAGGGACAACATCCTGTCTGGTGGACCCCAGCCATAGACAGATTGTATTACAGAAGATGGAAGCTACTGCAAGACAGAGCATAATTCCATAAAGGGAGGGCATGTCTGAGCAGCACTAGTAAGGATCTATTTTCCATCATACAAACATCCATGGGCAACTTTGAGAGGGAAATCAAGAGGGACACTACAGATAACCAGAAGGCCTTCTTCAGTTATGTTAGCAACCTGGTCAGAATCCATCCTCTATGCCCATAGTTAGTACACAACAACAAATATTTCACTGACACCACAGATATTGACAACATTGTGGCAGACAGGTTCAGTGCAGGTGTCACCCGCCCTCTCCCAAAATAAGACATAGTTATCCCAGCTGACTGTAACCTCCCTGTCATCACAGATGTCCAGGTGAGAGCCGCCCTCAGGAAAGCAGAATACACAACATGAATGGGACCTGATGGTATCCCCAGTTGCATGCTACATAAACTCTGACAGGAGCTAAACACACATATAGAAGTGCTATGTAACACTAGCCTGACTACAGGATATGTACCTGTACACTGGCGCAGCAGCAGTGGTTCCACTCCACGAAGGAGGCACCTCAACATACCAATACAATACAACACAATACATTACATTACAATACAATACTATACAATATGCTATTGCCCCTGGGACTACAGCAGCGTACTGCTCTGCTACCCTGACCATTGTGACACATGTGGTGTGATGGTACCTGCTGCTGTCACACAGTTACACAGGGTGACTCTTATGGCATATTACCTATCTGACTAACATTCAGCAGGGGTATGTGTGACATGTACTCATGGGGAGTCTTGCTTCTTAACACTGTGTGGTTTATTGCAGGGTATGTCTTATCTGTGGGTAGGAACTTTTACCTCCACATGTGCTCTCTATTGCAGTGGCATGGACGACACATAGCAGTCATTTAGGTTGTGGATGGTGTGAGGTGTTACTATGGTTGTTGGACATCTGTCATGGGTGTGACTTATGTATGTAAATCCGGGAGTGGTAACCTCTATGTGGGTAGTATATGTGTACTCTGTGGTGTTGTCAGTCACTGTGCATTGGTAATGTGTTTGAGTGCATTGTCACAGTATTGTACATGTCACTGTGTCCTTCTCCATATCTGTAGCTGTCATGTGAGGTCCATACCATGGCATCCATTATGTGGTGTGGAGGGGTACACCGACCTACATGTCCATAGCTGACACACCATGTCTGCTGACACATACCATGTGCAGGTATTCCAGGAATAGTGTGCCACTGTGAATATCATTGGGGCCACTATTGTACAAATTTATGACCCTGTTCACCCCTGACACATGCAGTGGTGGGCAGCCAATCACATATCTGGTGGTTACTGGTGTAGGTGATTTGAAATGTGGTATGGTACTCGGTTTTGACACTGGTGTTCACTCCATGCCTTTGTCACCAGGCACCTGTTGCAATACATCTGTACACATGTGCCTCACTCAGAATTTATATACATCTCTCTCTCTCTCTCTCTATATATATATATACGTATATAGATATATCTATATGTATATATATATATATATTTATATATATATATATATATATATATATATATGTGTGTCTGTATACATATACACATATATATATTGATGTACATATATTGCTATAGATGTGGAGGGGGGGGACACAGAGGGGGTGAGAGTGACAGAGGGGGTGGGACAGGGTGTGTTGAGGTCGTCATATACAGTCATACCTGTAGATAGTCAGATCAGTCTGTCTATGTATATGTACCTACATATATCTATATCTGTATGTGTGCATTACATATATATGTTTGTACATATTCTATCTATCTACATCTGTCTATGTATTCCTACATCTCTCTCTATGTATGTACACATATATGCATATCACATATATATATATATATATATATATATATATATATATATATATATATATATACATACATACATATGTTGACATACATACGTATCCATATGATAGACAGGTAAATCAACATGTTTGTCTACCATACTGTATATACACACACTAACATACTGCTAAACATACATAACTGTGAAACCTACTTTGTACATTGCACTACAACCTACAGTCAACCAACATTGATATGTGCACATAGATGCTCTCACATACAAATGTATGCACAGCCTTCACTGATAGTTGCTGTATGTCCCCTGCCCTTTACACATCTTCATATACATATGGATACAGACCAATGACACATATGGAGGGTTCACAGTATGTAGAGCTTTATAGTATTACTTTACATTACCTGTGTTTGTCACAGCTGCTTGTGTTGCCGTCTGGTTCTCTGTCCTGCTGCTCCACTTCCCAGTTGTCAGCTTTCAGGTGGCTGTTGCTGAACAATTTGTTTCTGTCTGCTTAATTGCAATTTTCTCTGTCTCTGTCTCTGTCTCTCTCTCTCTCTCTCTGTCTTTCTGTCTGTCTGTCTGTCTCTCACGTCCTCCTCAGGGTGCAATGAAAGTATTGCATGTGTGGACTGGGAGTACAGCATACTTTTGTAGGTATCTGCATATGCCCATGTGATGGCCTCTGCACCAATTGTTAGCCAGCATTTGCTAATTGCATGCAGCCAGTTGTGTACTGATTGCAGTTCTCACTGTGATTTCAGAACAGTGCTATAAAACGGTATGTGAGATAGGCGTAGCCCTTTCAGATTTTAAGGGCAGGGACCATGCTGTTATGCTGTGGACAATGTTCTGTGAGTGTAAATGTTGGTATCTCTCTCATATTTCCAGCTGTGTTGTAGATTAACATTCCTCCATTCATTTCTCCAGTTTCCTGTACTAACTGTGTATGTACACTGACACCTACAACTACTACTACTGTTAATGTGTGTGTGTATGCTTTCCTTTCACTTTTGCTTGCACTTTGTTGCTAAGGCTTCAATATTTGCCCTTTACAGTCACTACTTGTATGCCTGCTAGGTGTCCTGACTGTAGTGTGCTGCTGTAGCTTTCCTATTTTCCATGTACATTCACACCTTGGAATGCTTGCTATATCTGCTAGGGTGTTACAGCATGCAGTGTGGTCCGGCCATGGTGTGGGCCTTGACATCTATTAGGGTATTTGAGTATGCTGCTGAGCAGGCCCCGAGACTTTCAGGTTCATCTGTTATCTGCCTCATGGAATGGTACATATCAGTGGGGTACACCCATTAAATTGTCTGGTATGCTGCAGTTGTGACTGTGGGTTAGCATGAGCATATGTATTACTACACTTATTCTGCCATGCAAGTGGAGAATACTTTCAGGACTCCATAGTTACCATTGCATGTGTTGTAACACCTTTCTGCCTACTGTTTGTACATTTCACATGGAGTCTGTGGGGCATCCATGTAAGTCATTCACTGTTGCTATGTCTAGGCTCTTAACTATTCAAATATGGTGGTGTCAGACCTGTCATGTGTACACATATTTGCAGGTTGTCCACATTTCTGCCTCATATTTTGGTCAATATCTCATGCACAGCTTTTTCTGGCAAATCACTCTGGGCTCAAGTCAGAATATAGTGTCAAACATTCAAGTTTCAGACTTCATACCCTTCCAAACATCCCACAAAATGCAGACCCTGTTACTCTCTGAACTGTCTGCATTTGTTGTAACATTATTTGTAATGTGTCCCTGGTTTTGGGCCTTTGCTCCACATATTTTATTACTTGGTCCGGATGTGTTCCTGTAAGAGGTTGTGGGGTATGGCCAGTGATTATCCTGCTGTGAGTATGTGTGTGGCTTGCAAGGTGCTATAGTGACATTATTACCTACTAGCTACCAACTAGCATGGCTGTTTCTGTTCACACACTACTATTATGGAAATCCACTAGTTTTGATAGCAATTCTAAATGAAATGCTTTGTGTACTACACATCTATATTCCCTTTACATTTATTCCTACTATTACATGATATATTTATTTTAGCACAATATTTTTGTATAAGAGTCATGGCTTAGTGGTAAGTCATGCAGACTACTGTGTCCTGGGTTCAGGACTGCCAGTGGGATTTTATTTTGCTTCTGAACTGACTACAAGACCTGTCAATCAAAGTGACTAAGGCACTTTTAAGCAGTTGTAACCGGGTTAGCGCTGGTTTGCGTGGAGCTCACGCATGTGCACTGGCGTTTAGCTCCGCACACACACTCGCACACCCGCTTACAACCGCTTAACAGTGCTTACTCTGGTGCACACCCACGCTATTTTCTTTGAAAGAAATGAAAATGGGGAGACAGGAAAGTGGTGAAAAAGGGGTCACAAAGAGGGTAAGACAGTAGGGAAACAAGCTTGGGTTTTGCAGGAGGGATGTAGGTAAGGCCCATAGCTGCCCATTTCTTCATCAGCAACAGCTGTGCATATGTTTGTAATTTGGTGTGACATTTGATACCTTCCACCCCTGAGAGAGGTGTAAGGACAACAGTAATACTTGTTGTACAGCCAATTGTAATTGATAGCTTCCATGTCTGGTAGACATATGTGCGGAATGGGCAGCTATGTATGGGGCGTAATTCTTTTGTGGGTACAGAATGCCCTTTTTTTTTTTTTTATCAGGTGAGAGTGGTATGTCAGGTGAAGGAAGTCAGTACAGCTGGGGAGGTAGGTTGGATAGGTAAACAGACAAGACAAACAAGACGCATACAGGGGCGGTGTATGGCACGTGTGGGGGGGTTACACAATTGACGGGGATGGAGGTTTGAATATCCAGAGCCCATGAGCCCACAGATGGCAACAGCGGAACTGATATCCCCACCCATAGGCAGTTGCCACTGTTCCTTCACTGCCCAGGATGGGGCTGTGCTGGGGGCTGTTTAGGCCGGGCAACAGGCATGCCCGTAAGTTGTGCCACCCATGCCTCAAGCTGGCGTAGGGGCTCGAGAACATAGTCCCGAATCTCCCTACGCTCCACAGTCCGGATGCTACGGAGGGTGAGTGGTGGTCCTCCTCTGGCCACACTTGCAGAGGGGGGGCGAGCCCCATCCCCTGCAGTGCTTCCACCCACAGGTGGCACAGGGCCACCGGAGGAGGGTCCAGAATGGGCACTAGTGCCAGGTGCACTCGCCAGCTGAGGTGGGAGAGGTGGGTCTGCTGGGAGCCGCCTTCCCTGTCGTTCTATGTTTTGCATTATGTCATGACAGTTTGGGTTAGTAACATACAATACCATTCGCAATTAGTTGTAACAGCATGCATTAGTATTCCCATTAACCAAACACCCAGATATTCACACCATTGAACAGCAAGCATAACACATGCATAATTTGAACAGCAATACACAGTCCAACAACATGCAGGGTTGATTGATGGCAACAGGCCATCAGGTTTGGATGTATGAACAGGGCAGATGCATCAACGGACATGCAAATATTTAGGACCCATCAGGACAAATGTCCAGGGGTGTTAATTGTGATTGCACATACCATTTGCATGTGGAATGGATTATATGTGGTTATAGGGTGGGGTGAACAAAATATTATTAACACCTTCGAATACCAATACATATGCTGTACATTTCTAATAGCTACAGATATATACACACTACTGTTCTAACTACAGTTTCCTATATGATAACTACCTCACTTTGGTGATAGGACTATTTATGCTACATCAATATACATTTTATTGTTATTCATACACGTTCATCTCTGGCTTTGTTCAGCAACATCATCCTGCTACATTTGCTTTATATAGCTATAGACAACTGTGGATGTTTGATATTTCAGACAATCATACTATCTGCATATTGCAGACTGAGAGCAACATATCCAGATTTTGGGATACACATTCCAGCTGCAGCAACACTTTGGACACATTTTGCAGTTTGGTTCTACTTGTCACATTCATTTCATTCTGTACTGACTGCAGTATACTTTATACAGGGTTATTACTACTTTATTGGTGGATTCATGACTCTTTCTCACACCCTCTCACTTGTTTTCATTTTACTATTCAGGATGGTACTTACTTCTAGGCTTTATTGACATGTTTTACCTGTAGTTATTACAATCCTTTCCAGCAGTCTCACTTCTGTCATGTTTCAGTATTTCAACAGGGATATATTTCACACATGTGAGTTGCTCATCTTCTGCAGCTGTACTTTTCAGCCTGCTGCAGGTTGTGCACTATGATATTATAGGTGGGGCATCTTTATTTCAGAATTTATTTCATACATTTTCATTGTTCTGTTGGGATTTCGGACTGCAACACAGTTTTGTAATCAAGCAATACTTGCAAACACTTTTACACTGTTACTTGCACATTTTATTAGTTAGTGACTACACTGCATTCTTTTGCTAACTGTCATACTTTTATATGTCTTTACAGTTACTGGGTGTGGATTACTGACCTGCCTGGTGGCGCAACCGCACCAGCCTATCGCCATAGGCTTGTCGGTTCGCAGAATGGACACCTGCAGCTGTAATATAAATGGAGTAATATTGGAATACACATCTCCATAATATCATCTAATTTAATTTCTTAAATACATAATTAAATGTAACTTACTCAGTAGGGGGGGGGTTGGGCATTTGCCGGGCCTCCTGTATCCAAAGGTTCAATTGGTCCTGCTTGCGTCTCTTCAGGTCCGCATGGTGGTGACAGACCTGCTCACCAGTCCTTGGAATCCCTGTGGCACTGGTAAGATCATGAGCCAACCGGTCCCACGCCTCAGCTCTATATGCTCCCCACAGGACCTGGCCCTGCATGAGTTGGGCCTCATGATTGTGGACTAGGAGCCAGACCATGTATCTGGACTCCTCAATGCCCCACCTCTGTGCTCGAAAGCAACTACCCTCACCTACACCTGACATTCTGACTGCAAGTCAGTTCTACAATCGTTTATGCTGTGTATTCCCGCCTATGGGGCTTATATATGCCGTTTTTCCCTCACTTCTCTGTCATTGGCCATTTTGGAATTGTATCCACTTCACAAGACCTGCTTTGTCATGCTCCACTTTCTATTCATTCCTATATATGTGTTATTACTGCATTCCTGAGTACAGCTGTCATAGCTTAGTGGTTCAGTACCTTGACTATGGTGCATGGTATCCTGGGTTCGAACCTGGCCACTGCTTTTTATATTTTCTGACTGTCTAGACAGGCTAGGGGGTGTGTCTGTGTAAAGGCAGTTTTGTTACAGCTTGTTCAACGTTGCCCGTCGGTTAGCTTGTTGGCACGGTGCGTAGCTCCGCGCAAATGGGGTGCGCTGGTTTAAGCCTCATTTGGCTATCAGCACGCATAGTAATCTCAGCTCAGCTAGGGGCACACAGTTTGAGCGTGTGAAACCACTGCTCAGCTATGGGCACTCATTTTGCACCTGTTAAACCACTGCTCACCTACAGGCAGATGCACTCACCTTGTTAAACTGTAGCTTAGCTATAGGCACATGTGGCATTTTTTTATTGTTTTGTTACCTCACATTTCTTCAAAATAAATGGACTATTTCATTACATTTTACATAAAATGTGATTTTATATGTGTACATGTTTGTCAGGGACTTGTTTCGTGCTTATTTTGCTAAAAATAAAAGTTGGTGTTGTGGGGGCTCAAACCATGAATGTCTGCTCTTCAGCCAACATCTCTACCGCTACGCTATTGCTTCTTGGCTTACTTTGCATATTTAGTTCTTATATGCTTTCCCACTGACTGCTAACTGTAGCTGCGCTTACGGCACGCCAGCAAAGCGCACTCACGGGCAAACATCTTTACAATTTAAAAAAAATATATAACATGTTCATTTATATATTTTATGTTCATAGTCTGTGGGGGCATGTGTTGTGTTGTGTTTATTCACATTTACGTGGACTCTGTTGTGGGTGTTACTTTGGGCACTTTTACTCTTCTGGGGGCGTGTCCGCTTGCAGGGCTCGGCCTACTGACACGCCCCCTACTGTCTTACATGGACCGTGTTAGACTTAGGTGTGATTCAGCATGCTCTCATGAATATGCAAAGCATGCTGACATCACTCCGTTTAACTGCAGCCTCCGTGTAAGAGTTATAACTCTTACACGGAGGCTTCGTGAATCCTTGCCAATATCTCTATTAGAGTGTCTGTTAGTTAATTTCCATGTTATTGTTTCATTATATATTAATAATTTTTCCTTTAATTAGGAATGCTAATAACAGCATTGCAGAAAGGGAATTTTTGAATAATTGTATATTAGACATTAATATTCTCATTCTAAAAACACAATGTGCCTTATGCAATAACGCCAATTAAATTAACATTGAGTTAATACCAGTTATATACAGATGTAATAAAGCATATCACTTTTGTATGCATGTAATATTTATGAGATGAATTAGGAATCAGCTTATAGTACAGAAATAACTATACTCTGTCAACACATCTTTCAGATAATTATGTGCACTTGAGTGAGTTTTCTTTCACATAGAGTGTTAGCATAAACTTTTTTGTTACTAGTATTAATTTTGCTAAATTTATATTCTAGTGTTCAAACAAAATTATGAATAAACCATTGCCATGGACTATTACTTTAGAAGACAAAAATAGACATCTTAACAATACATTAGTGTTGCAATACTTGTATAAGCATATGGTACTAACAACACTGCATTGTTTTTCTGTACATCTATATTTCTATCTAGATTTTGCATCTTTAATACAAATAACAATACAACAACTAAATTACTAATATGCATCAAACGTCTGTCCTTTATGATTTTTGGAAATAACAAGAGAGTAATGTATTCCTGTTTCAAATAAAAATAAATGACGACTATTCCGAGTTCAGACAATTGAGTATTCATATATTATATATTACATAATCTCAAAACTGCTTACAGAAGCACTTACCAATTTTCCTTGTAATTAGTTATGATTCTAAAGTTCATAAGTGCTTTAACAAATATGGTAATATCCATTCTTATTAACACCTAAAATGATAATGTATACAATAGTTTGAATCACTATTATTTTTAGCCTGAAGCTCTTCTGCTTATATAGATACAAATTTGATAGTGGAAGCAAAATGACTCTAATACTTTCCACTCTATATAAAACTGTGCTTTGGTTACTCTGAATCAACATTGATAATTGTAGCTATTGTTTGGTTACAGCTCTTTACCATATATATAAAAAATGAATTGTGTTCACTCAAATAAATTAACCTGTTTGAATTATATCAAACAATTAAATGTAAGGGGGCTCATATGTTTGGTTCACTGTTAACATTTAAAATGTAGTATATCCCTTTAAATTTCCCTTCTCTCCTTTTTTTTTTTTTTTTTAGAGAAAGGAAAGAAAAAAGCATCAAACAAGGAAGTATGTGAATACGTGCATACCTATTCCTGTGCTTACAGTTATCAAGGATTTCCTTACAGGGAATCTCCATGCCTACTAACTCTTTATCAAGTCTAATCTTTATATAGAAAAAGGACTCTGTCTTTAAATTGTATAACGAGCATAGTATGCTTCAATGGTTGTCGTGGTGAACAGCTTAAGTTGGAACAGTGT